>NC_138771.1:657748172-657865672 GCF_965119305.1 Pelophylax lessonae
ATCCCATCACCACCGCTGCCACTCATCCCACCCCACCACCGCTGCCACCCATCCCATCACCACCACCCATCCCATCACCACCGCTGCCACTCATCCCACCCCACCACCGCTGCCACCCATCCCATCACCACCACCCATCACATCACCACCGCTGCCACTCATCCCACCCCACCACCGCTGCCACCCATCCCATCACCACCGCTGCCACTCATCCCACCCCACCACCGCTGCCACCCATCCCATCACCACCACCCATCCCATCACCACCGCTGCCACCCATCCCATCACCACCGCTGCCACTCATCCCACCCCACCACCGCTGCCACCCATCCCATCACCACCGCTGCCACCCATCCCACCCCACCACCGCTGCCACCCATCCCATCACCACCACCCATCCCACCACCGCTGCCACCCATCCCATCACCACCGCTGCCACCCATCCCATCACCACCGCTGCCACCCATCCCATCACCACCGCTGCCACTCATCCCACCCCACCACCGCTGCCACCCATCCCATCACCACCGCTGCCACTCATCCCACCCCACCACCCATCCCATCACCACCGCTGCCACTCATCCCACCCCGCCACTGCTGCCATCCCCTTCATACAGCACACAGGAACATAGAGGCTTGCAATCACAGGCTGTGTGCTGGAGCTCATCCCCATGTAACCATTTTTCTCTCGGTGTCAGGAAAACCTGTCAGAAGTGATTCCTAAAGATAGCAGAGGACTGCGACATCCGTTTCTATGGTGTGAACTGGCCCTAAAAGTTCCACTATGATACTGCGAAGAGGAAGGCAATTTTATTGCAGAAGAGATATCCCTTGGATAACGTCCTCTTGCGCAGTGCAGCCAGGACCTTCAGTGTGAGATGACCAGGACCAGTCGCTGCCTGCTTGTTGATGGACACTGATTGGTGGAAAGGACTGGGACGGTCACATGTGCCCCTTTTAGAACGAGATCAAAGGTTGCTCTCATAAGAAATGCAAATACAAGGGCACGCCATATTCTTTGCCATAGGCTGCCTGTAATTTGGCCCCCAGCTCTGTGCAAATAACTGGGACAAGCAGTGGGCCAGCAACATGGGCAGGGTAAGGATTCAGGGAAGTTCCTGGGTACCATTGCCATGGCTGCCCAAAACCAAAAACTGGAATTTTTTGTTATTGGGTGCAGTTTCTTTGCTTCTTCTGCCTCCATCTGTTTTGCTGCAGTCTCCCCACAACCCCAGAAGCAGTAGAAGTGGTGGAGTCAGGGTACTCTTCCGTGATAGGGTGCTCACCTCTCGGGGCTCCGCCTTCCTCTGCCGGGCAGTCAGTCTCTGGATATGTTCGCTGGGCGGCTCCACGCTCACCAGCCCCCGATACAGGTTCTGTTCCCGACACACGTTCAGAGCTGTAGGAGGAAGAAGATAATGGATATTAGAGAAACGTAGGACTCCTCCCACCCCCACCAGCCAATCATCTCACCCCTCCCTCACCTCTGGAGGCCTCGCTCTCTACACTGCACTTCACGCGATAGGATCGCACCAGCTCAGTCCGCACTGCGCTCTGAGCATCGAACTCCCTCCGTGCCTGAACCCGCACTTCCTGCTTCAGGGCCTCGCTGCTGTGCATTCTGGGAGCGGACAGTGCACCGGGGAGGGCGGTCTCCTCTACGCCCGACGCCTCTTCATCTACGTCGAACCGAACCTGCGAGAATAAGCAATAAAATAAATGATAAATAAAAATTATTAATAATAATTAAAAAAATTAATGTATTAATAAAATAAATGATAAAAAAAGGCAATAAATGATAAAGTATTATAAATACATTTAAAAATATATCATTCAAAAAAATAAATAAATAAAAATAATAAAACAAAAGTAAAAAATATAAAATATATAATAACACAGAAAATAATAAAAAATAAAGTGATACTAAATGTATTTTTTTTTTAAATAAAAACAAACATGCCTATACTTACCTGCTCTGTGCAATGGTTTTGCATAGAGCAGCCCTGATCCTCTTCTTCTAGGGTCCCCCGCCTGTGCACCAGGCGACTGCCCCCACGGAAGGCTGCTTTCCATGGGGGCACCCATGCGGGCTCGCTTTCGAGTCCTGCTGCTGTGTCCATCGTCACACAGACAGCGGGACTCGGCCCCGCCCCTTGCTCCCAAATCACAGCTTTTGATTGACAGCAGCAGGAGTCAATGGCTCCTGCTGCTGTCAAACTGTCTAATGAGGAGAGAGACAGCGGTTGGAGCCACTGCGCTCATGCACATCGCTGGATCGGATCGGGCTTCTGTAAGGAAAAGAGGGGGTCTGGGGGGAGCTGCAGCACAGAAGGTTTATCACCTTAATGCATAAAATGCATTACGGTGAAAAACCTTAAAGTGGAGTTCCACCCAAAAGTGGAACTTCCGCTCTTTTGCTTACTCCCCCCGCCCCCGTCCAGTGCCACATTTGGTACCTTTCGGGGGGAGGGGGGGGGGGGGGGGGAGACAGGTACCTGTTCTTGACAGGTACCCTTCCCCACTTTCGGGAGACGGCGCCGTCCCTTGGAAGTTTGGCCCCCTCCTCCTTCCCCCAACCTGAATGTGCAGCGTGCTTTGCGCTTGTGCAGTAGGGACCCGCCCGTGAAGCCGCAAGGCTTCACTGCCGGGTTCCCTTACCGGCAATGGCGGCGGCAGCACCTGACAGCCGATGGAAACATCGGCTGCGGTGCCGACATCCTGTGGCATCAGATCCTTTATAAGGGTCTTCATGGCCAGAGCTTTGTTAGAATCTTGTGATCAGAAACCTTTCTGGGGGAAGATCTGAGAATTCTGTCTTGTACCCCTGGGAAACAACTTTATCCCCCGAGCGCTCACTCCATTGGGAATAACAGGCATGCTGCTCTCCTCAGGCGGGGAACTCCAAGCAGAAGTGCATATGAAAAAGATAAAAGAGACGCAAAAACACCTGGTGCATTACCCTTGGACACCTTTCAAATTTATTTTATTAAAAAACCAAACACATACTCACAGACATGAAGAACATGTATCGCATTGAATGAGTCCACAATATGTGGAGGTATTCATCCCTGTCGTTGGACCGCTGACGTGTTTCGGGAGACACACTCCCTTCCTCAGAGCTCTGTTGTGGACAGTGCAATACATGTTCTTCATGTCTGCGAGTATGTTTTTGGCTTTTTAACCGCTTGCCGACTGCCGCACGACTATTTACTGCGGCGGTCAGCCCCTCACAGGCAGAGCGACGTAGTACTACGTCGCTAGCCTGTGAGGGTCTAGGGAGGGAGCGCCCCCGGAGGCGGGCTCCCGCGCGGTCACGGACCCCCCCCGCGCGTGTGACCGGCAGACCTGATGTCCGCCGGCCACTCTGCGATCGTCGGTGCAGAGGGAGAAAGGCAGGCGGCTGATGTAAACAAGCCGCCTGTCATTCTCCCCTGTGTAGAAACAGTGATCATACGGTTCTACTATGTAGGACCGTTGATCACTGTTTCTACACCTCAAGCCACAGCCAATCACAGTTAGAATCACACCCCTAGGGACACACACAACCCCTCCCTCTAAAAAAAAAAAAAAAGAGTTAACCCCTAATTTTACAGTAACAGTGCATATGTATAGCACTGATTACTGTAGTAATGTCACTGGTACCCCCAAAAGTGTCCAAAATGTCAGTCAGGGGTTCGATCTGTCTGCTGCAATGTCGCAGTACCTACCGCAAAAAAAAAAAAAAAAAACGCAGATGCCGCCATTAAGCGTTAAAAAAAAAAAAAAGACAAAAATCTTTCCCTTTGTTAGTAAACGTGATAACTTTTGCGCAAACCAATCAAAATACGCTTTTTGCATTTTTTTTTTACCAAACATATGTAGTATAAAACAAATTGGCCAAAAATGTTAAAAAATTTAGATTTTTACATTTTTTTTTGGGGGGAATTTCATATATAAAAAAAAAAAAAAAAAATGTGAAAAATATTGTTATTTTTGCGAAATTGTCGCTCTTTTTTTGTTTATAGCGCATGATCAAAAAATCGCACAGGTGATCAAATACCACCAAAAGAAAGCTCTGTTTGTGGGAAAAAAAGGACGTCAAATTTGTTTAGGTACAGCGTCGCACGACCGCGCAATTGTCCGTTATCGCCTAATCGCAAAAGAAACCCTGGTCGGAATGGGGGTAAAATCTTCCGGGGCTTAAGTGGTTAATAAAATAATTTTAAAAAGGTGTCCAAGGGTAATGCCCTGGGAAAGCATGGTCAAAATGGCTTAATGTTATCTTTATCCACTGAGGGGAAAAACGCACAGAAAGTGCCCAGTCATTGGGCCTTATCTGCATAGGAGGATGCAAAAGGAGTCCTCCCTTGCTTTTCTGCTTTTGCGAGGCCTAGTTCCGTCTCTCTGAGTGAGGCCCGACATTCTGATCTTGAGATGTTTGAGGCTAAAAAGACACGTTGGAGGATGCTTCTTCTTTCTGCCTGGGAATGACCTTTTCCTGTCAGCTGTTCTATCCAGGATGGAATCTACTTCTGGACCAAACAACAAGTCTCCTGTAAACAGAATTCCACAAAGCTTACTCTTGGATGTGGAGACCCCCAGGCAGGTCTTCACCCAAAGTCCTCTACTGGCTGAATTAGATAGTAACGCAGACCTCGCTCTTAACCGAATAGACTGAGCTGAAGTGTCCGCAATGGAAGCTCCAGCTGATGAAAGCTTAGAGAAGGAATCCAAGATTTCTTGTTTGGGTGAATCTGCTACAATAAGAGCCTTCAGCTAGGGCTTGACAAATTTGCTTGGAATGTAGGAGCCAGCTAAAAAAAAGATAGGAGCCAGTTTTTTTTCGTGTATGCCAAATGGCCGGCTTCTGTCGGACCGCCTGCCGTACACACGAACCGAATTGCGGCACGTTTTTATTGAACCGGCTGATGTTGCCTGGCATTCGGCCTGTGTGTACTTGGCTTCATGGTGTGATGGGCAGTGGCTCACTAGGGAAAGACAGTGCCGCAAGGTGGGGGGCGATAGATTCAGTGATCCAGTAACTAATGCCACCTTAGGCCACTTTCATACGGGCACCTCCACTAAGCGGAATCCGCTTGCTCAGTGGGGATTTCTCCGCTAATCCCAGCTGAGCAGGGGGATGACAGATCCTGTCCGCTCCGCTATGGAGAGCGAACAGTCCCGCTCTCCTGTATGGGGCAATCTGCCTGTCCATTTCCAGCCGATGCCATCTGATGGATGGATGGAAAATAGGACCACCATCCGTCTGTTTTGGCGGGCAGGATCGGATGGTGGCGGTTGTCAGCGGACATTCGCAGCTCCATAGAGCAGACTAAAGGGTCCGATCAGGTCCGCCTGAAAAAACTGAAAGGCTGATCTGATACGACAGCCTGTGTGAAAGGGGCCTTCGGCTGTGTGGCATGACAGGGAGAGAATGAAAAATAATAAAAAACTGAATTTTTGTAAAATCTTACCGTAAAATTCCTTTCTCTGAGTCCTCCGACAGTCGCCGCCCCCGCCCCTCTTTTGGGGTTTTTTCTACACTTTACTGCTTGCGACCAAACTGAGTTGGGATGGCTATTGCAGGGGGGTATTGGACTATAAGGACAGCCCCCATGGGTGTGACTATGTAGATTTTTTGTTCTTTACAAGTCTTATGCCTAGAAACTCCTGTGGAGATGAAGTCAATACCCCATAAGTGAAGATTGTGTGAATGGGCGGCGACTGTCGGAGGACGTAAGAGAAATACATTTTCATGAAAAAAAAAAAACAAAGAATAAAACAACGTTTCCATCTTTGTGAGGTTGTAAATGGAACTGAGGCCATTCCAACCAGCTGCCCCACACTCGCTGTCCACTCACCAATAAGGACAGGGCTTTAGATCAAGCCCGCAACACCTTCAACCTCTTCTCTTTAGAAAGAGATGGGCGGGCAGTGAGAGCAAGCAGAGGAAACCCTCAGCACCGCCAGTGACTACTTGTTGCAGCCCTGGCCACCACAAGAGGGTGCCAGTTCTCAAATGCAAGCGTCTCGCTCTAGCAGGCTGCAAAGCCGCGGCCTCAATTACCGGCCGGCGCAGCATCTTAGTCCGCACACCCATGGGCGGGGGCTGCATAGCAGACATCCCAACCTGCAAAAACTAATTTCAGGAAGGTGGCACTCCGCGCCACTATTATGTCCTGGCACATGTGACTTACTGTTGGGGGGTACTGCTGGCTGGATACAGCTGGTGGGAAATTTTGGCTCCTCTGAGAGACAACGGAGTGCGAGGACCGGCGCTAGAGGAATCATGCAGAGCCGATGCTTCCTGTATCTCTCCTCACAGGCGGAGTGCATTTGATATCACTCCACCTGTGACAGGACGGAGCCGCAACTATACAGGAAGCATTGGCTTCATTCTGTGACAGCTGACAGCCTGAATCCAGGATGTCGCACGGCACTTGCGGGGTGTCAGGGAGACTCCCCCCACCTCGCGGGAGACTTGGGATGTCTGGCATTGGGAGAGGACACCTGCCGCAGCGTAGCCCAGGCGCCAGGCCGCTAATTGTAGCCGCCAATGGGACCTAGGGTTTGTCGAGCCCTGCCTTAACCGCTTGCCGACCACCGCACGACTATATACTGCGGCGGTCAGCCCCTCACAGGCAGAATGACGTAGCGGTACGTCACTAGCCTGGGAGGGTCTGGGGAGCGAGCGCGCGCCGCCGGCGGCACGCTCCCGCGCGGTCACGGACCCCCCGCGCGTGTGACCGGCGGACCCAATGTCTGCCGGCCACTCTGCGATCGGCGGGGGAGAGGGAGAAAGTCAGGCAGCTTGTGTAAACAAGCCGCCTGTCATTCTCCTCGGTGTAAAGACACTGATCACACGGATCTACTATGTAGATCCGTTGATCAGTGTCCCTACAGCTCAAGCCACAGCCAATCACAGTAGAAAGCACGCCCCTAGGGACGCACACAGCCCCTCCCTCCCAAATAAAGTTAACCCCTTCACTACCAGTGTATTTTTACAGTAACAGTGCATATGTATAGCACTGATTACTGCAGTAATGTCACTGGTAACCCCAAAAGTGTCAAAAATGTCAGTCAAGGGTCCGATCTGTCCACCACAATGTCGCAGTACCGCAAAAAAAAAAAAAAAAATCGCAGATCACCGCCATTACGCGTTAAAAAAAAAAAACAAAAAAAGTGACAGAAATCTTTCCCTTTGTTAGTAAACGCGATAACTTTTGCGCAAACCAATAAAAATACACTTTTTGCGATTTTTTTTTACCAAACATAGGTAGCATAAAACAAATTGGCCGAAAATGTTAAAAAATTTTGATTTTTACATTTTTTTGGGGGAATTTCATATAAAAAAATGTGAAAAATATTGCTATTTTGGCAAAATTGACGCTCTTTTTTTGTTTATAGCGCGTGATCAAAAAAAAAAAAATCGCACAGGTGATCAAATACCACCAAAAGAAAGCTCTGTTTGTGGGAAAAAAAGGACGCCAAATTTGTTTAGGTACAGCGTCGCATGACCGCGCAATTGTCCGTTAAAGTCACGCAGTGCCGAATCGCAAAATACCCCCTGGTCGTTTAGCAGCCAAATCCTCCGGGGCTTAAGTGGTTAAGCTGGTTAACCCGATATTCCAGATTCCTGGCCACACAAGTAGTTGCCATCGCTGGCTTGAGGTTTCTCATAATGGCCTGCCAGGATTTTTTAAGAAGATCTATTCTCTTCTCCATGGTATCTTTTAAGACTCCCATGTCCTCAAACGCCAAATCCATTGATCTGGCTACTTAAAGAGCAGCATCTAGTTTAGGTACCTTATTCCAGACTGCCGCCAGGTCTTCCTCAAAGGGAAAACCACTTTTATGAGCTTTTCTCCCTGGGTCTGACCATTCTTTTCTGACAGAATCTGAGATACCGGGAAGGTACGCCCCTTTGGCTCAATGAGGCCTGCATACTCGCGGTCATGAAGTGTAGGCTCCTTCCTCTCGTCCTCTAATCCAAGTGCAGCATAAACTGCCTTAACCGGTTGCCGACTGCCGCAAGTACATATACTGCGACGGTCAGCCCCGGCCAGGCAAAGTGACTTACTGGTACGTCACTGGTACGTACTGGTACGTCACTAGCTTGTCACTGGCTTGTGAGCCAATAGCGGGCGAGCGAGCGCACGCCCGCCCGCCCCGGCTCGTTCCCTAACAAGTCAGTGCGTGTGACTGGTGGACCCGATGTCCGCCGGTCACTCGCGATTGTTTGCCGGGAAGGGAGAAAGGCAGGCGGCTAATGTAAACAAGCCGCCTGTCATTCTCCCCTGTGTAAAAATGGAGATCAGACGGTTCTACTATGTAGGACCGTTGATCTCTGTTTTTACACTAGTAGCCACAGCCAATCACAGAAGCACGCCCCTAGGACATACTTAACCCCTCCCTCTCCAATAAAGTTAACCCCTTCACTGCCAGTGTAATTTTTGCAGTAACAGTGCATATGTATAGCACTGATTACTGCAGTAATGTCACTGGTAACCCCAAAAGTGTCAAAAATGTCAGTCAAGGGTCCGATCTGTCCGCCGCAATGTCGCAGTCCCGCAAAAAATCGCAGATCGCCGCCATTACTCGTTAAAAAAAAATAAAACACCAAAAATGACAGAAATCTTTTCCTTAGTTAGTAAACGCAATAACTTTTGCGCAAACCAATCAAAATACGCTTTTTGCAATTTTTTTTTACCAAACATATGTAGCATAAAACAAATTGGCCGAAAATGTTAAAAAATTTTGATTTTTACATTTTTTTTTGGGAATTTCATATAAAAAAAATGTGAAAAATATTGTTATTTTTGCAAAATTGTCGCTCTTTTTTTGTTTATAGCGCATGATCAAAAAATCGCACAGGTGATCAAATACCACCAAAAGAAAGCTCTGTTTGTGGGAAAAAAGGACGTCAAATTCGTTTAGGTACAGCGTCGCACGACAGCGCAATTGTCCGTTAAAGTCACGCAGTAAAAAAAAAAAAAAAAAAAATTGCAAAGAACCCCCTGGTCAGGAAGGGGGTAAAATCTTCCGGGGCTTAAGTGGTTAAGTAATCCATCCACCTGATCCAAAGACAATTTATATTATATATGGTTCCCTCCACCAGAGGGGTTAACAATGGGCCTTGTGAGGACTCAGAGAGATGTTCTGACCATCTGTACAACGCCCGCACCATGCAGGCCAGACCGCCGCCACCCAGAAGCAGCACCCCACACGCAGTAGGGGTTCTCCCCGAGCACTGAAGGGGGGAGGAGTCTGCACACCAGATGCCTCAGGTGAACCAGGGAGGATCGGTAAGCTCTAACAAAAAGAAAAAAACAGGAACCAAGTCCCTCAGAACCTGGCTCCCACTAAGTGTCCCTCCTAGACAGAGGAAACACAAAGACTGAGATGTGGTGGGGAGAAGCCTCCTTTAAAAACATGGGTGGAAGAAGTGTTTCTTTGGTTGGTGGGAGGAGCCACGATCTCTCAGGTGCTGTCCTGCAGGACTTTTAGGGAAAAAAAAGATTTCTCCTCAAAGTGGTGAATGGCTGTTTTATACCAATCAATTGTACCGCCACTGGAGTTCTGCTTTAACAAGTTTGTTTCCTCACCTGGCGCGGTCCCTTCTTCCTCCCGGAGGGCTCTCTGCGCAGTATCCCCCCTCCCCCTTTGTCCGGTGTCAGGGTGATGTCCAGCAGCGGGTGAGCCTGTGCCAGTTCAGGGACCAGTGAGAGGGGCTGAGGGGCCCGGTGAGCCGGAACGGCGCTCTCTTCCTCACATGCCGACATCCTGTGAAAGGAAAGACAGAGAATTGGAACACTCATTAGATGGAGATGACAGAAGACAAGACTGGATTTTAGCACTCTGATCATCCATATTGGTTATAAAAGCTTCCCAAGAGAACCAATCACAGTTGTATGAAGCATCCTCCGCTAACACCCATGCTGTACACCAGACCTAACATTCTGCTCAAGTCAGAGCCCCGCCTCCTATGAATGGTTAGAATCTCAATGAGCAGAAATGCTCTGGTGTTCAATAGTTAAATGGCAGGGGGTGGGCAGAAGTCAAGGCCGGTGACATCCTGGGCACAGGGGATTCCATGGGGATCAAAATGAAGACTATCACAGATACTCGAAGGTTGACTCAGGGCTGGTGACAGCCCAGGCCCAAGGGGGCTCCACAGAGATCAATGTGATGACTATCATAGGAACTTGCTGTCAGGACAAGGTGCTGTACCCCAGCTTTGGCTATACAGGGTCCCTTTAACGCCGGGGTCCCTCTCCTACATTCTCTATCCTACTGATCAGTTTGTCCTGAAGACACACAAGGAGTCTTCAGCCCTGTATAAGCCAACTGTTCCTCTAGAGCACATGTGTCAAACACAAGGCCCGTGGGCCGAATCCGGCCCTCCAGGCCATTTCATGTGGCCCTCACACCTCTCCTGCAGATGTGGCACCCCCCTCATCTCCACTCCTACCTTGTCTCAGCAGTCAACAACAGAGAGAAGGAAAGAATTCCTCCACCAGATTCTGCGCTCCTCTGTGCGGCAGCAGAGAGGCTCATCTCTGCCCCCAACTCCCCCCACCACCCCTGGTCTCAGCAGTCGGCAGCAGAGAGGAGGACAGGACTCCTCCACCAGATCCTGCACTCCTCCATGCAGCCGCACAGGCTCGCCTCTGCCCCAAATTTCCCCACCACCCCTGGTCTCAGCAGAGAGGAGGACAGGAATGCTCCACCAGATCCTGCGCTCCTCCATGCAGCCGCAGAGGCTCGCCTCTGTCTCAAACTCCCCCGCTCCCCTGTTCTCAGCAGAGAGGAGGACAGGACTCCTCCACCAGATCCTGCGCTCCTCCATGCAGCCGCAGAGGCTCGCCTCTGTCTCAAACTCCCCCCCTCCCCTGTTCTCAGCAGAGAGGAGGACAGGACTCCTCCACCAGATCCTGCGCTCCTCCATGCAGCCGCAGAGGCTCGCCTCTGCCCCAAACTCTCTCCCCCCCCCTGTTCTCAGCAGAGAAGGACAGGAGTCCTCCACCAGATTCTGCGCTACTCCATGCAGCCGCAGAGGCTCGCCTCTGCCCCAAACTCCCCCCCCCCCTGTTCTCAGCAGAGAGGAGGACAGAAGTCCTCCACCAGATCCTGCGCTCCTCCATGCAGCCGCAGAGGCTCGCCTCTGCCCCAAACTCCCCCCCCACCCCTGTTCTCAGCAGAGAGGACGACAGGACTTCACCATATCCTGTGCTCCTCTCTGCAGCTGCAGAGAGGCTCATCTTTACCCCCAATTCTCCTCCCCACCCCTGGTCTCAGAAGTCACCAGCAGAGAGGAGGACAGGACTCCTCCATCAGATCCTGTGCTCCTCTCTGCATTCAGTAGGCTCCGGCAACGGACTCCTGCCTTCCTTGGTTCCTCCTCCAGACCCTGAACTTCTACTTCCCAGCTTCACCCCAGCTTCTTGCCAGCAGTAGCACAAGATAATGCATTGGGATGTAAGGGAGGATGGGGGACTCTTGACTTCTGATAGCGGGGGGGGGGTTTGTCCTGGACATCTAGTTTTACAGATACAACCGGCCCTTTGAGGGCAACCATAATGCTGATGTGCCCCACAATAAAATTGAGTTTGACACCCCTGCTCTAGAGCTTACACATGACTCAAGTCTCCCGGCTACCTGACCTCACACACCGCTCTCCAGCTCCTGGGTGCGCACAGCCCCACACTTCTATACACTCATCTCTGCTACAGCGCTCCTTTATTTAATAATGGTGGGCAGACTGTGGAGCTGGTAGAAGGCATTATCAGCCTGAGCATTGGTATTTGAAATCAGCACAGCCCGAGACGTATATATCAGACCCCAGGGACCTACAGCTCACCACCAGGACATATATATCACACCACCAGGATGTATATACCCATCAGTCGGAGATATATACATATACATATATATATATATATATATATATATATATATATATATATATATATATATGACCCCCGGGACCTACAGCACACTGCTGGGACATGTATATCACACCACCAGGACGTATACATTATATATATATATATATATATATATATATATATATATATATATATATATATATATATATTAGACTGCCAGGATATACATACCCGACTGCCGCAGGGCATGTAATATACAGTATCTCACAAAAGTGAGTACACCTCTCCTCACATTTGTGTAAATATTTTATTCTATCTTTTCATGTGACAACACTGAAGAAATGACACTTTGCTACAATGTAAAGTAGTGAGTGTACAGCTTGTATAACAGTGTAAATTTGCTGTCCCCTCAAAATAACTCAACACACAGCCATTAATGTCTAAACCGCTGGCAAAAGTTAAAAGTAAGTACACCCCTAAGTGAAAATGTCCAAATTGGGCCCAAAGTGTCAATATTTTGTGTGGCCACCATTATTTTCCAGCACTGCCTTAACCCCTTGGGCATGGAGCTCACCAGAGCTTCACCGGTTGCCACTGGAGTTCTCTTCCACTCCTCCATGATGACATCACAGAGCTGGTGGATGTTAGAGCCCTTGCACTCCTCCACCTTCTGTTTGAGGATCCCCCAGGGTTTAGGTCTGGAGACATGCTTGGCCAGTCCATCACCTTTACCCTCAGCTTCTTTAGCAAGGCAGTGGTCATCTTGGAGGTGTTTGGGGTCGTTATGTTGGAATACTGTCCTGTGGCCCAGTCTCTGAAGGGAGGGGATCATGCTCTGCTTCAGTATGTCACAGTACATGTTGGCATTCATGGTTCCCTCAATGAACTGTAGCTCCCCAGTGCCGGCAGCACTCATGCAGCCCCAGACCATGACACTCCCACCACCATGCTTGACTGTAGGAAGACACACTTGTCTTTGTACTCCTCTCCTGGTTGCCCCCACACACGTTTGACCCCATCTGAACCAAATAAGTTTATCTTGGTCTCATCTGACCACAGGACATGGTTCCAGTAATCCATGTCCTTAGTCTTCTTGTCTTCAGAAAACTGTTTGTGGGCTTTCTTGTACATCATCTTTAGAAGAGGCTTCCTTCTGGGATGACAGCCATGCAGACCAATTTGATGCAGTGTGCGGTGTATGGTCTGAGCACTGACAGGCTGACCCCCCACCCCTTCAACCTCTGCAGCAATGCTGGCAGCACTCATACATCTATTTCCTAAAGACAACCTCTGGATATGACGCTGAGCACGTGCACTCAACTTCTTGAGGCCTGTTCTGAGTGGAAACTGTCCTTTTATACCACTGTATGGTCTTGGCCACCATGCTGCAGCTCAGTTTCAGGGTCTTGGCAATCTTCTTATAGCCTAGGCCATCTTTATGTAGAGCAACAATTCTTTTTTTCAGATCCTCAGAGAGTCCTTTACCATGAGGTGCCATGTTGAACTTCCAGTGACCAGTATGAGAGAGTGAGAGCGATAACACCAAATTGAACACACCTGCTCCTCATTCACACCTGAGACCTTGTAACACTAACGAGTCACATGACACCGGGGGAGGGGAAATGGCTAATTGGGCCCAATTTGGACATTGTCACTTAGGGGTGTACTCACTTTTGTTGCCAGCGGTTTAGACATTAATGGCTGTGTGTTGAGTTATTTTGAGGGGACAGCAAATTTACACTGTTATACAAGCTGTACACTCACTACTTTACATTGTAGCAAAGTGTCATTTCTTCAGTGTTGTCACATGAAAAGATAGAATAAAATATTTACAAAAATGTGAGGGGTGTACTCACTTTTGTCAGATACTGTGTATATATATATATATATATATATATCACAACCCCAGGACGTCCCCCATGATTAAAAGGAATCAGAGGTTCTGGTTTATAGAGAGAGGAACATTACCAGAAATATAAACCAATCATATACGATTATAGTCCCCCTCCCCCACACATATTCCCCCCCCCCCCCCTGTACCGCACGGTACGGTAATCCCAGCCCCCTGTACGGTATATGGCCCCCCCCTTGCACTCCTCTCTTCTCATCTCACCCGCTCTCCTCCTCCCGGGCCCGGGGACGTTTCTGTCACAGACTCAGCAGCCCGACGCGGGCGTCTCCTTGGAAACCACCGGCCGCCATCTTGGTACTCTCAGCGCAGTTGCCGAGATCTCCGACAGGAAGTGACGTGGGTTGGAGAGCTCGATAAGTTGGAAAATTCGGCAGGTGTTCCGTGAGAATCACCTACCCCGTGAAGAAAACCTACCCTCGTCTTTTCCTGCCAGGAACAATTCTCACGGAACACACAGGACACTTACTGTAGGCCGCGTAAAATCACGTGAACCAACGACCCAATCCCTGAAACCGCTTTCTCAGCACTAGAGGGAACCGAAAGGTATCACTTTGTCTGCCTGTGAGGGGGGCGGAGTCATTCTCCGCTACTTCCGTTCTTCGGGAAAATGTCTTCTATTCCGTAAGAGGGGCGGGGATTCCTCCGCCATCTTTGTACTCTAATGCCACGTCTCATCAGGGTGTAGAAACATGGATTACATTTTGTTTGTTTTGTTTATTTAAATGTATTTCTTATTATTTTTGTTAATGTTTAGTCATTGAGAGGTTTATGAGGAAATGATGGGAAGTATATTTGATGGCAGGCCCAGATTTCCATATATAAAAGGAATGCTGAATAATAATGTGTCATAAATTCATGTAGGGTCCCAAAAAGACCAAGAATACGAAATCAAACCAAATCAATATATATATATTTATATACATATATATATACATATATATATATACACACATATATATATATATATATATACATATATATATATATATATTGTATATATATTTTATATATATGTATATATCTATATCTATATATCTATCTATATAAATATATATATATATATATGAACAAAATACTGACAAATGTTTCATAAATACATTCAGGGACATGATATATATATATATAATTTCAGTGGACTGTCTGGTGTCACCCCTAGAGCCCCAGGAAATCTAGCACCAGGCCCGGGCCCCATTGAATCAGCAGAGGGGCCCAAGCCTGGCAGGGGCCGCCTTTATACTGTAGTCATCTCCCATATACACCCCACCCCCCTCCCCCGGGGCTGGCACTTTACCCTGACCAAGCATGACAATGGTGACTCTCATAAGAAGCGTCCCCATCACCCTTGCAACCAACCTCCCCTTCACCCTGGCAACCAACCACACCGTCACCCTGGCAACCAACCTCCCTGTCGTCCTGGAAACCAAACTCCCTGTCATCTTGGCAACCAACCACCACCTAAATCCTTTGCCCTGTCGGCTTGTGTGGCCTCGGTGCATGTACACTGGGGGACCCTGTACTGTCCAGACATGGTGGAAGTGGATAGGTGCGGGCAGCACGAGGTCAGGTAGGTGAGAGAAGGGTGGACAGACCTCCTGTGACAGTTGCGAGGCCCTGGGCGATGCTATGAGGATGGGGGATAGATGGTGAAGTCCTTATCCATCAGACCTTGTTTAATGTGCAGTTGGGGGGTAGTTGATGTGTGGTTTTATGGTTTCAAGCCAAGAATCCTTAACCCTATTCCCATGCTTTGTGTGTATGGTAGTTCTGCTTAGGCCACCATGTTGGTGGTGTGAGGCCACGTTGTCATCTTTGTTCTTACTGGTCATTCCAGTGAAGGGTTCACATACCTTAGCGGAGGCAGCGGATGCCAAAGGGGTCTCTTAACCACTTTACCACCGGAGGATTTTGCTGTCTTACGTCTGGGCCACTTTTTGCGATTCGGCACTGTGCGACTTTCACTGACAATTGCGCGGTCATGCGACGCTGTACCCAAACGCATTTTAGGTCCTTTTTTTCCCACAAACAGAGCTTTCTTTTGGTGGTATTTGATCACCTGTGCGATTTTTACTTTTTGCGCTATAAACAAAAAAAGAGCGACAATTTTGAAAAAATAACAATATTTTTCACATTTTTTTATGTGAAATTCCCCCCCCCAAAAAATGTAAAAATCAACATTTTTTATCATTTTAGGCCAATTTGTTTTCTGCTACATATTTTTGGTAAAAAAAAATCACAATAAGCGTATTTTGATTGGTTTGCGCAAAAGTTATTGCGTTTACTAACTAAGGGAAAGATTTCTGAAGTTTTTGGTGTTTTTTTTTTTTAACGAGTAATGGCGGCGATCTGCGATTTTTTTGCGGGACTGCGACATTGCGGCGGACAGATTGGACCCTTGACTGACATTTTTGACACTTTTGGGGTTACCAGTGACATTACTGCAGTAATCAGTGCTATATATATGCACTGTTACTGTAAAAATGACACTGGCAGGGAAGGGGTTAATTTTATTGGAGAGGGAGGGGTTAATGTATGCCTGGTGCTTACTAATGTGTGTGGGGGGAGGTGACTGAGTGACACAGGGACAGATCGCAGGTTCAGCTATGCTCAACCCTGCAATCTGACCCTGCCTGTCACTTAGGAGATCCGCCCGCTTTGTTTACACAAGCGGGCGGATCTCCAGACTCGATTCCCCGACGATCGGGGAAGAGCAGCGGCGATCGCCGCTGCTCCTCCCCTGGCCCGACTCCCGCTGTGACTGAATACAGCAGGAGCGAGCCTCCGGCGGCGCGCACGTGCCGCCGAGAGAGGGGAATGTCTGGTGACGTAGGTCTATGTCGCCAGACGATAACGAGCCACTGTGCCGCAGTAGCAGCACAGTGAGCAGACGTAAAGTGGTTAAATTGAGAATTGCGCGCGCCGCCGAGAAGGGGCAGTGTCTGCCGACGTAGGTCTACGTCGTCAGACCTACAACAGCCACTTTGCCGCAGTAGAGCTCTAGTGAGCAGACGGCAAGTGGTTAAGTGAGTTCTCAGCAGGCCTAGACTGGCCATAGGGTATACTGGGCATTTGCCCTGTGGGCTGGGGCCGCATGTCCTAACAAGAGCTGGCTAATGCTGGGGTCCCCAACCCCTGGGTCACGGACTGGTCCGTGGCCTGTTGATGATCTGCCCATACAGCCGGAGGTAAGCGGTGATCTTGGTTTGGATAGGGCTAACACAGCCCGAAAGTTGCCTCTCACCTCCCATTATGCGGCCATGGCTATGTCTGCCCGGTCAACAATGTCATCCTATTAGCAGAGCAGGGGGCAGGAAGAGCTGGAGTTCTGCACAAAGAGCGGAAGTCTTTTCATATTAACAAGAGGGTAATTATGATCCGGTTCAGCAGCTTCCCCCCTCCCCTGCCCTGCCCTGCTAACAGGATGACATCATCGGCGGGGCGAAAAACCCTGGAGAGGACACACAGGCTGAATGCTGCATCTGCCCTGCCGAAGGTAGGACTGTGCAGGGGAGTCAGAAAGTAAAAAGGGGGCACTGTGATGGGGGCTTGTGATTGCTAGGGGCACTGTAATGTAAAGGGGCATTGTGATATAAAGGGGACTGCACTGTAATCATTACAGTGCCCCTTAACATTACAGTTCAGAGGACCGACTCCGTGAATATCCCATCTCTAACCGCCCCCATTCCCTGGAAAAATTGTCTGCTCAATCTAAAATGCCCGGGCCGTTTTTTGTCCAAGTCAGGGCCTGGTTCACAGCATACAAATACAGAAGGAGAAGGACATTTATTGGAGTACAGGAGGAAGCTCTGAGAGATGCATCCTCTCACGTTGTTGTAAGACCTCCTTTATGACCCGAGAATATGCCCTGAAAAAAACAATGTGGCCTGTCTTTTTTTTGCCTCCCGAAAAGGCAAGCTGCTTAGGTTCAGCACTTTCTCAGTGTATTACCCACAACAAGCATTCTTCATGTCAGAATTTCTAATCTGCATAGTTGTTATGATGTAGTAGATCAGAAAGTGTTGTAGGCAGGGGATCGGCATGACAGATAGGCAAGTAGCATTCTCAGTGGAGATCAACAGTGATGGCCTCCATATTTTCCTTACAATCGATAAAAACAGCCCCTGCACATGCTGGAATCCAACATCTACATAGGGATATACTTCACCAGCCTGTGGCGCTGATCATGTGTCCACTTCCTACTTGTTGTATGTCTTTAAGCAGGTATGTCCTGGTCGCTGCAGCTCCTCTCACACTCCACGGGGGGGCGGATAAAATGCAGGTTCCAGACTGTAATAGAGGGAAGCGCACGCAGACCTCGAGCAATATCGCTTTATTAAGGGACAAACAGTACAGTTAAAATGCACTCACATTTCCTTCCTTATTGCACAAGCTTATCGGCATGTCAACAGAAGCTCCTCGCTCCTCCCGTCCCTCCAGGTTGTTTCACTCCGGTCTTCTCTCTCGCAGCTACCGCCGCTATGACCCCGCTCTCCCTTACTTTCTGCTCACGGCTCCCCCGCCGGGTCACTACGTATCAGTACTAGTGCGCCTGCGCACCAGTCCGCCGTCATACACCACTGCACGAGTGAGCCAAAGCCTCGGCCGAAGCTGTAAGCAGTATGGGGCTACGGAGTGAGGGATCCACAGGGGTATACTGCTTCTGCTGGTTGCCACGGACAACGCGTTTCGGAGGCGGAGCCTGCTTCTTCAGGTCCCTCCGAAACGCGTTGTCCGTGGCAACCAGCAGAAGCAGTATACCCCTGTGGATCCCTCCACTCCGTAGCCCCATACTGCTTACAGCTTCGGCCGAGGCTTTGGCTCACTCGTGCAGTGGTGTATGACGGCGGACTGGTGCGCAGGCGCACTAGTACTGATACGTAGTGACCCGGCGGGGGAGCCGTGAGCAGGAAGTAAGGGAGAGCGGGGTCATAGCGGCAGTAGCTTCGAGAGAGGAGACCAGAGTGAAACAACCTGGAGGGACGGGAGGAGCGAGGAGCTTCTGTTGACATGCCGATAAGCTTGTGCAATAAGGAAGGAAATGTGAGTGCATTTTAACTGTACTGTTTGTCCCTTAATAATGCGATATTGCCCGAGGTCTGCGTGCGCTTCCCTCTATTACAGTCTGGAATCCATATTTTCCTTAGCTTCCTTGATGGTCCCTTGTATAGAGGCACCGGCCTCCAAACCCACATTAGATCCCGATACTAGAATGTTACACTTAATAAATGCTCCTTTTTACTTTACAGCCTGTTGAGAATGGAGAGCTGCTTAGTGAATTGCTTAAGGGACTACATTAAGAAGAACCAGCTCCTCCTCATCCTGACCGCTGTCCTGATGGTTCTGGCACTCTGGAAAAGTCTCTTTTGCAAGAGAAAAGTCAAAGGTTTAGTTAGAGAGGTGGCCAACACAACGGCTGATCAGAACAGTTTCTCCTTTGGTGGAGACAACAAAGAACATGAAGGAAGTAAGGACTTGGAAACTAGGAATGCAAAGGACACGTTAAGCTTGACTCCAACAGAGATGGCAATTGTGCTGCCTAGCCAAATTTTTTCTCAGGAGCATCTTGGAAGCTCAGGGTCTCTTCATTTCCGTCAACCAATTAGGATTTTGCCTGATTTAGGACTACCATCTCTGGATTCTGTTGAACCTCTTGGTGACCATGAAATGGATGAGGATACTCGCACAAGGCACAAGCCCAATCTGCCTATTGTAACTGAGGACCAAGTAGGAGCTTTAAAGCCAGAATCTCTGGACAACAAAGAACAAGAAGGACTCAGGAGCTTGGAAATTCAGAATGGAAAGGACACCTTAGTCTTTACTTCTACAGAAAAGGTGTCGGTGCTGCCTAGTCTAAATTTCTCTCAGGGACTTCTTGGAAGCTCAGAGTCTCCTAATGGCCCTTCACTGGTTCAGATTTGGTCTGAATCAAAGCTACCACTTATGGATTTAGTTGAACATCTTGGCGACCATAAAAAGGAGGATAATACTTGCACACGGGAAAAGCCCAATCTGCCAGTTGTCACTGAGGACCAAGTAGGAACATTAAAGACAGAATCCCTGAACAACAAAGAATACGAAGGACTTAAGAGCTTGGAAATTCAGAACGGAAAGGACACTTTAGTCTTGACTTCTACGGAAAAGGTGGTGGCGCTGCCTAGTCTACATTTATCTCAAGGACTTTGTGGAAGCTCAGAGTCTCTTAATGGCCCTTCACTGGTTCAGATTTGGTCTGAATCAAAACTACCACTTATGGATTTAGTTGAACATCTTGGCGACCATAAAACGGAGGATAATACTTGCACACGGGAAAAGCCCAATCTGCCAGTTGTCACTGAGGACCAAGTAGGAACATTAAAGACAGAATCCCTGAACAACAAAGAATACGAAGGACTTAAGAGCTTGGAAATTCAGAACGGAAAGGACACTTTAGTCTTGACTTCTACAGAAAAGGTGGTGGCGCTGCCTAGTCTACATTTATCTCAAGGACTTTGTGGAGGCTCAGAGGCTCTTCCTGGCTCTCTACAGGCTCGGATTTTGTCTCAATCAAAACTTCAATTTATGGATTTTGTTGAACCTCTTGGTGACCATACAATGGAGGAAGATCCTTGCACAGGCCACAAGCCCAATCTGCCAATTGTAACTGAAGGCAAAAAAGAAGCATTCAGACCAAAATCCTACTTCAAAACTCGTCCTACATATGTAAAGTTCAAACGCTCCATTAGACCCTCAAGCAAAGAGCAGCCCCTGTCTCTACCTTCCATCTCAGCCATTGGAATTACCAATATAATCAGCCTTGATCCTCCTGTGTGTGTCCTAAAATCACAAAAAAGCAAACTGGCCATGGCTGAGATGGTCCTCCAGGTGCAAAATTACATGTTATCTGAGCAGTTCACACTTCCTATGGACCGGTTAAGTGTCACAGATAGAAATTGCCTCCAGAAGGGTATCAAGGTGACTCAGGATGGAGTGGCCAAAACTGAACCCCAGGAACCATGTTCATCGTGGCAAAAGGCCAGAATTACAAGGTCACGTACCGTCACCAAAGTGCAAAATAGTAAGCCTACTTTGAGGCTCCAACACAAATTTGATGACCTTGGGAGGAACCCTGGGATAAAAGCTGAATTGGTTCCCCACCGGCAATGTGGCCGTGTGAAGACTGAAGCAAGCAACGGAAATAGGGCGTTTGTTGAAGACAAATTCTTGGAGTTTGCGAAAAGTCTTCAAAAGAGGATCCAGGAAGCTCTGAATCAGTAAAGGCAAACCCTCCCCTTATTAATGTGTTGCTCCTCCTTCAGGAACCGTGAAACTTTATTAAAAGTTTTAAAAGGTCTTCACTGGTATTTTTTTTTTTCATTTTACTTTATTGAAAAGGTTTTTACCTGGAAATCTTGCCAGTTATAACTTTTCTTGTTGTAGGCTGAGCATCGGCCATTTGGGTCCCCCAGAAGCCTTCCAGCTAGCAACCTCCATGTCCTGGCTTGTTTTTAGGACATGAAAACCATTGGACTCTCACACCCCGCATTACAAAGGTGAAAAACAATGGTTTTCAGGTCCTGGCAACAAGCTGACTGCTGACTGGGAGTTTTTCTGTCAGGCCTCCAGGGGGCCTGAAATGGCCTACAGATATGACAATTAAATTAATTAACATTTTACAAAGCTGCAGAGTTTTTTATTACCTATTGGGGCCCCTTGACTGCGTAGGCAGGCTTTTTTTTCTGGACTGCATTTATTGCACTTTTTGTGATATTATCTTTATGGAATTAATCTATAACTTGTGCATGTACATTGGTTCTGTGCAAATGTGACCAAAAAAAAAAACAAACAAATGTAAACAGACAATATCCTGTGTTCAAATGTAAATAATTGATTTTAACCTGAAAGTAATGCATGTCACCACTAGATGGAGCTAAGTATTTTAGGAAATTCTTATTACACACAGTTCCATCTAGTGGCCAATTGCAGTATTTTTCCATTTAAATCAATGATTTACATTCATGCAGAACAGTATATAGCGTAGCCTATCTACATTTTTTTTTTTTTTTTTTTGCCCCATTCATCCAGAAGGAATGTACATTAAGTTTTACTGGGTAAATGTCTATGAGAATTCTACACAGTGGTCACTATAAACACATGGGCTGCTAATAGTTACTGATATTATAAAAAAAATGGACTTTTCCATGACCTATGCTTTCCCTGCACACAGAACATAAGAATATAAAAACACTGTGCTGAACATACCTTAAAGAAAATACTTTATTAATATAAACAGAGACATCAAACACCATGGTCAGGTGTATGTACATCCCACAGTGTGCAGGGGTCAGCAGCTAGTGCTGCCTTTCTTGGTGGTCAGTGCTGGATACCCCATTAAAGGTTGGTGGTCAATGGTCATTGTCCCAATAAATGTCAGTGGTAAATGACCATTGGTGGTCAGTGCACCCTTAAAGATTGGTGGTCAGTGGAGGATACCCCTTTACAGGTTGGTGGTAAGTGGTGGATACTACTCCCTTAAAGGGTGGTGGTCAGTGGAGAATTCCTGCCTTAAAGTTTGGTGGTCAGTGGTAGATATTCCCTTAAAGGTTGGTTGTCAGTGGTGGATACCCCCCTTAAAGGATAGTGGTCAGTGGTGGATACTCCCTTAAAGGTTAGTGGTCAGTTGTGGATGCCCTCTTAAAGATTGGTTGTCAGTGTTAGATATCCCCGGAAAGGTTAGTGGTCAATAGTAGATATCCCCTCAAACATTGATGGTTAGTGGTGGACACCCCCTAAAAGTTGGTGGTCAGTGGTGGAAACCCCCATTTCTAAGTTGGTAGTCAGTGGTGGATTCTCCCTTAAATGTTAGTGGTCAGTGGTGGATAAGTCCTTAAAGGTTGGTGGTCAGTGGTAGATATCCCCTTAAAGATTGGTGGTCAGTGGTGGATAAGTCCTTAAAGGTTGGTGGTCAGTGGTAGATATCCCCTTAAAGATTGGTGGTCAGTGGTGGATACCCCCTTAAAGGATAGTGGTGGATACTTCTTTAAAGGTTAGTGGTCAGTTGTGGATGCCCTCTTAAAGATTGGTTGTCAGTGTTAGATATCCCCGGAAAGGTTAGTGGTCAATAGTAGATATCCCCTCAAACATTGATGGTTAGTGGTGGGCACCCCCTAAAAGTTGGTGGTCAGTGGTGGAAACCCCCATTTCTAAGTTGGTGGTCAGTGGTGGATTCTCCCTTAAAGGTTAGTGGTCAGTGGTGGATAAGTCCTTAAAGGTTGGTGGTCAGTGGTAGATATCCCCTTAAAGATTGGTGGTCAGTGGTGGATAAGTCCTTAAAGGTTGGTGGTCAGTGGTAGATATCCCCTTAAAGATTGGTGGTCAGTGGTGGATACCCCCTTAAAGGATAGTGGTGGATACTTCTTTAAAGGTTAGTGGTCAGTGGTGGATACCCTCTTAAAGGTTGGTGGTCACTGTTAGATATCCCCTGAAAGGTTAGTAGTCAATGATGGATATCCCCTCAAAGGTTAGTGGTCAGTGGTGGAACCCCCCTTAAAGGTTGGTGATTAGTTGTGGAAACCTCCTTTATAAGTTGGTGGTCAGTGTTGGATATTCCCTTAAAGATTGGTGGCAATGTTGGATACTTTCTTTTAAGGTTAGTGGTCAGTGGTGGAAATTCCCATTAAGGTTGGTGGTCAGTGATGGATACCCCCTTTAAAGGTTGATGTTCAGTGCTGGATGCTCCCCTTAAAGGTTGGAGGTCAGTGGTAGATACCCGCTTAAGGGTTGGTGATCAGTGGTGGACACCACCTTAAAGGTTAGGGGTAAGTGCCCAATAAACCACTGGTGGTCAGTGCACCCTCAAAGGTGTTAATGAGGCCCATTACATCAATTGGGACATGTGGCAGCATGGACACAGCTGCTGTGACATCCGCGCAGGTGTGTGTCCCCAAAATCACCCTGTGAGAGAACTATGGGGCTGCCAGCACGGGAATGCACACAACACTTGCCCAGCAAACCAAAGCCCTGAACAGGGATTGCAAGTAATCAGCAGATGTGAACGAGGCCTTACACGCACATACCTACCTAAATCCACCTAAGAACAAAAATGTTGATTGCCCACAAGTTACATATCGCCACACACACCAGAGTGAGAGCAATAATTCTAGGCCCAGTATTTACAGTTACCTCTAAACTGATGTTCTGTGGGGGCTTTTATGAACTTTGATGTGTTTTTTAATGAAAATGTGTGCCTGATAAACCCTGTGCGTCAGGGGTGGGCAACTGCAGCCCTCCAGCTTTTGTGGTGCCCATGAGGCATGGCAAGACTGAAATTTACAAGCATGACTGTTTCACAACAGCTGGAAGGCTGCAGTTGCTCACTCCTGCTTTGCGCTAATATCATTTGACATAGAAAATTGCAGCCACCGCCATTTTATATCTCCTGGGTGTCTGCATTTAGAAAATATATCATGTTTGGGGGGGGGGGGTTTCTAATCGTCAGACCTAAAATTATTATATTTTTTATTAACGTGCGCAAAAAATGTGCCAGCGAAATGGTTAAGTACAGTCTGTATAATATTCTTCATGCATGCAAATTTGTCTACCCCAACATAGCCACCACCTGGTGGAGACCAAGTAAGGGACAAGCTGGCTATTAGTGTGTGGGAGGTGTGAGGAGACACTAGGAGAACGAGTTAGTGTATGGAGAAAGATGGAGGGGAGATGTATATATAGCTTTACCAACATTTCTCCTCACAATACAGCTCTTTGTGTGGGGTTCTCTGTGTCCTCGACAACATGGCCACCGCCTGGTGGAGACCAAGTAAGGGACAGGCTGGCCATTAGTGTGTGAGAGGTATGAGGAGACACTAGGAGAAGGAGTTAGTGTATGGAGAAAGATGGAGGGGAGAAGTATATATAGCTTTACCAACATTTCTCCTCACAATACAGCTCTGTGTGTAAGGTTCTGTGTGTCCTCGACAAAATGGCCACCCCCAGCCAGAGCCTCAGCACAGGGAGCGTTCTCTAGTGTCCAGGACTTTTTCCCATTATACACAATGTAAATCTGTCATCCCCAAAATGGCCACCAACAATTGGAGCCCAAGTCAGGGATAGACAAGCTTTCCACCTGCCTCTTCATCTACCTCCCTGCACACGGCCCAAACCGTAACTCCACCTGCCTCTTCATCCACCTCCCTGCCCACCACCCAGACTGTGTCTCCACCTGCCTCTTCATCCACCTCTCTGCCCACCTCCCAGACTATATCTTAACCTGCCTCTTCATCCACCTCCCTGCCCACCACCCAGACTGTGTCTCCACCTGCCTCTTCATCCACCTCTCTGCCCACCTCCCAGACTATATCTTAACCTGCCTCTTCATCTACCTCCCTGCACACGGCCCAAACCGTAACTCCACCTGCCTCTTCATCCACCTCCCTGCCCACCACCCAGACTGTGTCTCCACCTGCCTCTTCATCCACCTCTCTGCCCACCTCCCAGACTATATCTTAACCTGCCTCTTCATCCACCTCCCTGCCCACCACCCAGACTGTGTCTCCACCTGCCTCTTCATCCACCTCTCTGCCCACCTCCCAGACTATATCTTAACCTGCCTCTTCATCTACCTCCCTGCACACGGCCCAAACCGTAACTCCACCTGCCTCTTCATCCACCTCTCTGCCCACCTCCCAGACTATATCTTAACCTGCCTCTTCATCCACCTCCCTGCCCACCACCCAGACTGTGTCTCCACCTGCCTCTTCATCCACCTCTCTGCCCACCTCCCAGACTATATCTTAACCTGCCTCTTCATCCACCTCTCTGCCCACCACCCAGACTGTGTCTCCACCTGCCTCTTCATCCACCTCCCTGCCCACCACCCAGACTATATCTTAACCTGCCTCTTCATCCACCTCCCTGCCCACCACCCAGACTGTGTCCCCACTTGCCTCTCTACCCATCTTCCCAGACTTTGTTCCCTCCTGCCTCTTCACCCACCTCCCTGCCCCACCTTCAGACCATGTCTCTACCTGCGTCTTCGCCTGCCCCTCTGCCCATCTCCCAGACCATATCTCCACATGCCTCTTTGTCCATCTCTCTGCCCACCTCCCAGACCATGTCTCCACCTGCCTCTCTACCCACCTCCCAGACCATATCTCCACATGCCTCTTTGTCCATCTCTCTGCCCACCTCCCAGACCATGTCTCCACCTGCCTCTCTACCCACCTCCCAGACCATGTCTCCACCTGCCTCTCTACCCACCTCCCAGACCATGTCTCCACCTGCCTCTCTACCCACATCCCAGACCACGTCCCCACCTTCTTCTCTGCCCAAATCTCTGCTCACCTTCCAGACAGTTTCTCCACCAGCCTCTTTGCCCACCTCCCAGTCCGTGTCTCCACCTGCCTCTCTGCCCACCTTCTAGTCCATGTCCCCACCTGCCTCTTCACCCACCTCCCAGACCATGTCCCCACCTGCCTATCTGCCCCCATCTCCTCATGAAACCAGGCCTGCCCCACATGGCTATAGGCAGAAAGCGTCAAGGGATGCCAACCACCATATAATCCCTACCTACAACCTGAGCTTTTGACCATCTCCATGGAGTTAAAGAGTTTCTGAGACATGGGATGTCAGCTTAAGCTGGTGGGCAGCACAGTGGCTAAGCGGTCACCACTTCCACCTAGCAGCACTCGGCTTGTTGGTTTGAATCCCAATCACTGCACAAACCATGGAAATTGCATGTCCTCCCTGTGCCTGTGTGACTTTCCTCCCACACTGCAAAGACTCCTGTCTAAATTGGCCCTAGTACATGCATGTATGAATGTGAGTTAGGGACCTTAGATTGTAAGCTCTTTGAAGACAGGGACTGATGTGAATTCACAATGTATATGGAAAGTGCTACGTAAATTGACTGCGCTATATAAGTACCTGAAATAAATAAATAAATTCACATTGTCCTCATTTCATTTTTTTTCTACTAAAGTGTTTTTGCATTTATTTCTTGCAAAAAAAAAAAAAATATATATATATAACTAAAATTAAATAAAATGAAAGTGCCAGTACATAATACCTTTGTATTTTTTTATTTCATTTTTTTATTTTATTTGAAAAGCGCAAATAAAAAAAAAAAACACACACAAAAAACGTTTAGGATCATTTTAAATCCAGCCTTGCAAACTCCCTGAAAACCGTCTTCATGTCACCGTCCCATCATGTCTAAGAACATCAGATATAACAGGTAGAGAGCGATTGTTTCTTTTATTTTGGCTGAATGGATGAATTGGGGCCCCCATGCAGTTCCATTTAGCACCCAGCAGGTGGCAGTACAGACCAGGAGTTGCAGGCTGCTGAGTAATGTCTTCACATCACATTGAAATTTTTTTATTTTTATTTTTTTATTTTATAAATGAGTTGTGGGGTGATGTGGGGGGGGGGGGGGTGTCTGATCAGCAGGAGGAAGAAGGAGGAATCTGAGGGCACGTGCCGCCCGTGCCATTTCTTCAGAGCCCTGTCCCATGACTGGTGGCACCTGCGCGCATGCGTGGGAGTGACGTCACGCGGCTCCGGTAATACAGCCAGAGTCCGCAGACCCAGAAGGAATTCAGGGGAAGGTGGATGCAGCCTTTAGAGAGGACAATACGGGCTTCATTTGCAGGTTAATGTGATAGTATGCGATGCATACTAGCACATTATGCATTTACTTTGCAGGGAAGAAAAAAAGAAAAAAGAAAAAAAAAACAGAAGACTTTACTTCCTCTTTAAAGCTAGTTATACACTATACAATCTGATTGTACAATCTCCATACAATCAGATTTATTACCAAATCCATGTAAGATCAGGACAAATGTAAACCAATAATTAAATTTGTATCAAACCAGGCAGGCCTTTGCTTCACTGCTATTTATTAAACATTCGCTGGATGAATGTCACAAGCATTGTCCTAGCAGTCACAAATTCTGACTGTATCTAGCTTAATACAGAGGTTTCCTATGATCATCGGCTCCATCTAGTGGCTATAATGAGCTATTTTCCCATTGAGATCAAAAAAGGAAAGGGAAGGAATGGAGACTGTGCTCCCCAAGACACAGTCTAGAAAGGTGGGGAGACAAAGGACTGGTATGGGCATTTGCTCAGGATACTAGGAGGAAACTGTTTTTGTATCATTTGTACACCCCCATAAGAGTTTTCAGTGGCCCCCTGATGTTTGCTGCATCCCCTTTTTTTGTGAACATGATTACAGGTCAGTGCCATTACCTAGATTTTCATTGGAAGATTATAGCTTTTCCTGATTTTGATTTCTTTTCAATTCTCCCCCCTCCCTTTTTTTTTTTATTTTCCTTTCCCTCTTTCTCCTCCCCCAATCCCCCTTTTCCCTCCCTCCCCCCTCTTTTTCTCCCCCTTCATTTTCCTTTTTTGCTTCCTCCCTCCCCCCCTCTTTTTCTCCCCCCCCCCTTTTCCTTTTTTCTTTTCCCCTTCCTTTCTCCCCTTTTCTCTTTTCCCTTCCTCCCCCCTCTTTTTCTCCCCCCCCCCTTTTCCTTTTTCTTTTTCCCTTCCTTTCTTCCCTTTTCTCTTTTCCCTCCCCCCCTTTTCCTTTTTCTTTTTCCCTTCCTTTCTCCCCTTTTCTCTTTTCCCTTCCCCCCCCCCCTTTTTTTTTTTTTTAAAACAGTGAGGTTTATTGAAATTTTTGGTACAATACAAAAATAAACCGTGCATTGAAACTGCAATCAGGTTCATAACACATTGGGGTACAAAAATACAAATATACAAAATGATCATCACCGAGAAACAGAACAGACATAGTAAAAAACAAAGCAGTAGTCAGTGGCTCTCCGTCGATCCAACATTCGAACAGAAAATATTGATTTACCAGGGGCGGTCAACATAAAGTAGTTACCCACTGCATTACCGAGCCGTATCAGGGCACTGCACCCATTTGTCCCAAATCTTGTTGAACTTCTGAGGGCACCCCCTATGTTTATATAAAAGTTTATGAAATGGGATGACACTATTAACCTCCCTAATCCACAAACCTAGAGTAGGAGGAGTAGGTCTCATCCACCTCCTGGCTATCAGTTTACGTACTATAAACAAAGTTTCCTGAAGAAATATGACAGTGGATTTGGGCATCTCTCCATCTGGGTAAACCCCCAGGAGACACTCCTTAGGGGAGAGTTGCAGAGGAGACCCCATCTTGTCATGGAGGAATGTGACTACTTGTTGCCATAGAGTCTGTAATTGGGGACAGCTCCACAAGAGATGAAAGAAGGAGGCGTCAGGGTCTCCACACATAGGACAAGAAGGGACCAAGTCAGGGTGATATTTGGACAGTCTAAGTGGGGTGAGATAAGCCTGGTGTATTATAAAGGTCTGAGTTAGGCGATCCGACAGTTTTGGCGACACTCTGCGGCACGTCTCCAGGGCATCCTCCCATTCCTCATCCTCCATGGCCCCCACACTGCGCTCCCAGCGGGTCTTAAGTGCAAAAGCCAAGGTGGTCGAGGAAGGTGTGTGAAGTTCAGAATAGAACATGGAAATAAGGTGACTGGGTGCTGTACTTTTAACAATCTCAAGGGTGGTAACCGATTCTAGCTCAGGAGGGCCGTCAGGGAATTGAGATCTATAGGCATGGGAGAGCTGTAAGTATCTGTAGTGCATGGGGCCCTGGATCGCAAACTGATCCTGCAAGGCCTCGTAAGACCGCAGACCAGTGGTCGTGGAGATATGGCTAAGGAGAAGAATACCCCTCCCGCTCCATATCGACAGGTCAGGGATGGAAAGGAACTCGCGTAATGCGCTATTATGCCACAGAGGGGTGAATGTGTGAAATGGAGGGCACCGAAGCCTGGACGCTACCACCTCCCAGATCCGACAATAGTGGTATAGAAGAGATCTGGGGCACAAGGGCTCCGGCGAGCCCCTGACACCCCTAAGGATAACTAGGAGGGGGTCCCCGAGGGGATGAGCCCACCCAGGGCAGAGCAGGGTCAAAAAGCGTTCTCTATCCGTTTTATCTATGTGAAAGAACTGGGACAACTGAGCTGCCAGATAGTACAGATTAAAATCCGGCAGGGCCAATCCCCCTAGGTTTGTAGGATTCTTGAGTTTGCGCCAGGAGATCTTGTGCCGGTTAGCACCCCAAACAAAGGTCTATAGGAGTGATTCCATCTGCTTAAACAGCTTGAGTGGCAGGTAAATAGGAGAGTGCCATACAACATAAAGTATTTTGGGAAGGAGAATCATTTTAATTAAATTGACTCTACCCATCACTCCCAGAGGTAATTTGGACCATACTTGAATTTTAGCCTTAAGCAGAGGGAACAGGGGTTGAACGTTATCCGGGACATAATCTGCTGAGTTAGCTGTCACTTGAATCCCTAAGTATTTAATGCGGGATACACATTGTAGGGCCGGGCTTGCGGGGGCGATTGCCTGTGGGCTCTCGTCAAGCGGGAGAATTTGTGACTTATCCCAGTTTATCTGAAAACCGGAGAATCGTCCATACCGTTCAATTAAAGAAAGGGCCGTGAGTAGGGAGTCCCGAGAGTCTTCCAAATATAACAAAGTGTCATCTGCATACATGCTGATCTTCTCCTCCAGCGGTCCCTTACGGAGGCCTCGAATCCCGGGATGTGCTCTAATGGCCATCGCCAGAGGTTCCGCGGCCAGGGCATACAGCAGGGGGGAGAGGGGGCACCCCTGTCGAGTGCCACGGGATAAAGGGAAGGCGGTCGACTGCCAGCCATTTGCCAGGACCCTAGCTACCGGGGCGCTATATAGAAGTTTGACCCACTTAATAAAATTAGGTCCAAAGCCGTACCGGTCTAGACAGGTCCACAGAAACGGCCACTCTACCGAGTCAAATGCTTTAGCCGTGTCCAATGAGACCACCACCCTGCCACCCATTCCGTCGTGCTGTGCCTGGAGATTCATGAATAACCGGCGAAGGTTAAATGAGGTGTTCCTCCCAGGCATGGACCCGGCCTGGTCCGAGTGTATGAGTGAAAGGATCACCTTGTTAAGGCGGAGGGATAAAATTTTCGCAAGGATTTTAGTGTCTACTGGGAGCAAAGAGATGGGGCGGTAAGACTCTGGGGCGTGTACATCCTTGCCCGGCTTGGGAATGAGCACAATTAGCACCTCCCGCATAGAAGGGGGTAGGGTTGCATCTTTGAATAGAGATTGAAACAAAGCCAATAATTTAGGAGAAAGGAGTTCCGAATATTGGGAGAAAAATTCAATCGGGAGGCCGTCTAGGCCGGGGGCCTTAGATCTAGGGAACTTGGACACGGCTGCTGCAATCTCTTCCACAGAGATGGGTGCCTCGAGGGTCGCCAACTGGTCGGGTGTCAAAGTGGGAAAGTCAATAGAGTCCAAAAAGTCATGCATGTCAGTGCAGTCAGCGGGAGCCCTAGAGGTGTAAAGAGTACTAAAAAATGAGCGGAAGCACTGTGTCACCGCAGCTGGATCAGCGATCTCATTACCCAGGTCATCCTTCAAAGTAATAACTACCGGGGGCCTATCCTCACAATGAACTAAGTATGCGAGGAGTTTCCCCGCCCGCTCACCATGTGCAAACAGATTCTGCTTCTGAAAAAACATCTTAGATTTCGCCCTCTCGTAGTCAAGTTGGGAAAGGACTTTAGAGGTCAATTTATACTGAGATTCATGTGCCGGAGTCGGGTCCCCCATAAAGGCCTGTTCAGCTTCAATTAGATTTGTCGTTGCCCTGGAGATCTCCTCGGCAGCCCGCGCTCTAACAGCCTTGATTTTGGAAATCATAGTGGATCTGGCGAACAGTTTAAACGCCTCCCACACCGCAGCCGGGGAGGCAGTGCCCTCATTGTCAGAGAAGAATTGTGTCCAGGTCCCCTCAATGTCGTTCCCAATCCGACACCAAGGGGAGCCAGGCAGGATTCAGGCGCCAGGCCGGGGGAGGTCTATTGCAGGGCAAGGACAACAGTATCCAATAAGGGCAGTGATCAGACAGAGTCCGTGGGGCGAAGCCTGCCGTCAGTAACCTGGGGAGCAGGGTTCGAGACAGCAATATCAGATCAATGCGTGACATAGAGTGGTATGCAGCCGAAAAACAGGAGTACGCGCGCTGCGCGGGGTATTTGCTGCGCCAAGAGTCGGCCAAACCAAAGCTCTCCAACAATCGGGAGAACCTGGTCGGGGACGACCCCGGCGGCACCTGGGAGGCGCCACCGGACCTATCCAGACCCGAGTCCATCACATTGTTAAAGTCACCCAGCCAGATCACCGGGGCCCCGGGGCTCTGTGCCATAAACGCCAGTCCCTCCATAATAATCACAGCAGAGTAAGGGGGGGGCACATAGAAAGCCATCAGTAGCATCAATTCCCCATAGACTGACGTTTTGAGAAAAACATATCTACCCATTGGGTCGACCTGAGATCCTAGGAGCTGGAAATGTACCGATTTGGCCACCAGTAGCGCCACACCCCTGGAGTGTGAGCTATAAGCAGAGTGCTGCACCCAACCAACCCAGGGCCGTTTGAGGGACTGTTGTACACGGCCCTCCAAATGTGTCTCCACCAGAACTATAATATCAGCCCGTACACGGCGTAGGACATCCCCCCCCCCTTTTCCTTTTTTCTTTTTCCCTTCCTTTCTCCCCTTTTCTCTTTTCCCTTCCTCCCCCCTCTTTCCCCCTCCCCTTTTCCTTTTTTTTCCCTTCCTTTCTCCCCTTTTCTCTTTTCCCTTCCTCCCCCCTCTTTTTCTCCCCCCCCTTTTCCTTTTTTCTTTTCCCCTTCCTTTCTCCCCTTTTCTCTTTTCCCTTCCTCCCCCCTCTTTTTCTCCCCCCCTTTTCCTTTTTCTTTTTCCCTTCCATTCTCCCCTTTTCTCTTTTCCCTTCCCCCCCTCTTCCCCCCCTTTTCCTTTTTTCTTTTTCCCTTCCTTTCTCCCCTTTTCTCTTTTCCCTTCCTCCCCCCTCTTTCCCCCTCCCCTTTTCCTTTTTTCTTTTTCCCTTCCTTTCTCCCCTTTTCTCTTTTCCCTTCCTCCTCCCCCTCTTTTTCTCCCCCCCGCTTTTCCTTTTTTTCCCTTCCTTTCTCCCCTTTTTCTTTTCCCTCCCCCCCTCTTTTTCTCCCCCCCCCTCTTTTCTCTTCCCTTTCACTTTCTCCTTTTTTCTCCCCCCTTTCCTTCCCTTTTTCCCTTCACTCTTCCCCCCCCTTTTTTTTTTTCATTCTTTCCCTTATTTCATTTATGTTTTTTATTTTCTTCAATTTTCAAACTTTTTATTTAATGAACCTTATTATCCTAACAATATTTTTCTCTTCATCATTATTTATAGTCCCCCGTGTTGGCCAGGGGAGTTTTTTATATAGTCGCTGTTCGGTCAGGGTGTTTTGATGCGTCTTTTTTTTTTTGGTGAGCCGAAATATTTCCCTCCTCCACCCCCAACCCCCCCCCCCCCGCCCGCCGCACATCTATATGCTTTTCCTTATTGTCTAAATTGTATATATCTTGTATTGCATATAGCTTATACTATGTCATTATACCCTTAGAATGTGTATACATTATAATCCTCCTGAGGAAGCGGACCACAACCGTGAAACATGTTGAGGAACAGATATCCCAATGGATTCATCACATTCTGTCTCAAGTGCAATAAGTAGTGACCGGTGTTGGCTCTCACTGCATTCCATGTTTTTTTGGGGAATTCACTTGTTTTTTTGTCTTTCATGACTTTTTATGTCGTGTAGTGAATGCATTTTATATTTTTATAATATCTGCTTGTTATGTTTGACAATTACAGAGAAAGTCCAAATCATTTGCAGTCCTTCCCCCCCCCCCTTTGTAGACTGTGTTTTGGGGAACACAGTCTCAATTTCTTCCCTTTCGATTTTGATCTCAATATGGATGCTGGTACCTATTAACCCACTATTCACTACTTAGGCTCTCCCTTATTTATTTTCCCATTAAGGTGTTAGAAAGAAAAATAAATAAATATGGCCACTAGATGGAGCTGATGATCATAGAAAAATCCCTGTATTAAGCTAAATATGGTCAGGATTCATCAAGGGTGGGCGAAGGCTTGTGACATTCGTCCAATGAATTCCATTTTATTCATCCAGTAAATCCTGTTATAAATAAACCCTTTAGTGTTAGATAATCCCACACCAACCTTCTGCTGCTTCCTTCTAATCCTATCATAGCTTATACACATACATCAGAGTTTTTAACACCTTTAAGACAGCCGCCGCCCATTTACTGCGGCAGGCTGCCTCTCCTGCGCAAACCGACATGGCTTGGCGCTAGGGGGTGAGGGCACGCCGCTGGCGTCTCTCTCTGCCCTTACTAGGCAGCAGGGAAGCCGATCCACTGGTCTGATGGCACAGATTGCCGCTGGCCACAGCTGACCGTTCTTCTGTCTGAAATGATCACAGAGCGCCTGTGATCCTTCTATATAGGAACACAGGTCTCTATTTTAATTTCACAAGTCCCTCCCCCATACAGTTAGAATCACTTCCCTAGGCTCACATTTAACCCTTTGATCACCCCTAGGTTAACCCCTTCCCTGCCAGTGTCATTATTACAGTAACAGTGCATAGTTTTAACACTGAATACTATAGTGTCAGAATATTTATACTGCTCTGATAAAACAGTGTATTTTTATGTAAATAAGCAAAGATCTGTAAGGTAGGAGAATCTCAACTTATTTCCACAAATCAATATATAAAAAGTTCTTTTTAATCTATTAATTTCTTTTTAACAGCATATACCAATCTTAGTGAATACAGTCTACAGTAGGGAATATATATAAATATTTATTCACAAGACATGTATTCACAATAAATGATTAGACTTGAGGTAACACAAAGAGATAAATTTTACATAAAATACAAACTTAAAACGATAAATGCAATGTGATATGTAGTAATGATAACATTAAAAAGAAAGCAAGATTACGTTTTCCCCAGGTATAGCAGAAACCATAGATAAGTGTTCTATATAATCAGACCACAATTGTCTGCGAATTGCGCAGCCAACAGTCACTCCGCTGCAGTTGGAGTGAGAATAGGCTATGCAAAACAGGAGACTAATACGCTGATATTGCGCTAAATCTGATATTAATAAAAATGTATAAAAACAAAAATCAGTTTTTAGAGAAAAATCGAATATGGTTCATACGACTGGGACTGTAATCTCATTACCCTTGAATATGCAATATAAAACATATAAGGAAGGAAATAGACGATAGTAACTAATAATCAAATAAACAGCAAGGTATATTTACCACATGTAAGATGGCTGCTAGCTTAAAATGGTCGTTACCAGAGTCATGGACACCATAGCCTTTTGTAGGCGTCCGGTGTATTTCTAGGGGTGCTCGTCTTTTTGCGGTGACCTTGATATGACTCATACCTATTTATGCATGGCTGCCCAATTTCTGCCCTCCTATATTGGAAGATGGCTGGGTGGGACGTGGACTCTCTGCCTGACTTCCCCCCTCTGTCTGGGTCATAACCATCAGACTGGGAGTCATATCTGGGTCTATGATTACGGTAAGGTTTTTGTATGGGCCGAATTCTAAATAACATCCTACAGGCCCAACCCAAAAAGGGTGTTTTCATAGGCCCGAAAGTGATCAGTAATGTCTAAGGACCCTTTCTTAACAAAAATTGGGACAGTACTCTTTAAAACTGATGAGTTCCTGTCCTGACTTGAGCTGTTACACTTTTTTTTTTTTTTCACTGCTGGTTACTCGGCAACTTTCACCAGGGGGCATTTTTCCTTGCTCAAAACTTCCTAATTCTTGCATTCATTTTTTTCACATTTCTCTTTCAAATGGTTGCTTTCATTACGGCTTTCTTGATAGGACTTCTGCCACAGTTCTACTTCATTCTGCAGTTTCACGCTACATTTTCTTAACTGATGCGTCCCGATAGAGGTCTCCTTCACCTGCTCAAGGAGGTTCCTTATCTCACTCTCTTTTATTTGGAGTTGGGATTGGAACTTTACTAAATTCCTCCTCTGCTGAGCATTCTGGTGCTGAAGTTCCTCACAGAGATACAGTAAGATTGGCCATGACTCTAAAAGTACTGTATGTGATCACGCTTCCTGACGTCTTCGGTGTTAGAGAAGCTATTGGAGAGTTGATACGTCGGGTTTTCCTCTACCCATGTGTCAGGAGCCCAGTAACTGGCCTGACTTTTGAGGAGATCTTTGCTAATTTACATAGACACTGTTATATCAGAGCAGTATACATTGCCTTGGGAAAGTATTCGGCCCCCTTGAACTTTGCGACCTTTTGCCACATTTCAGGCTTCAAACATAAAGATATAAAAACTGTAATTTTTTGTGAAGAATAAACAACAAGTGGGACACAATCATGAAGTGGAACGAAATTTATTGGATATTTCAAACTTTTTTAACAAAAAACTGAAAAATTGGGCGTGCAAAATTATTCAGCCCCTTTACTTTCAGTGCAGCAAACTCTCTCCAGAAGTTCAGTGAGGATCTCTGAATGATCCAATGTTGACCTAAATGAGTAATGATGATAAATAGAATCCACCTGTGTGTAATCAAGTCTCCGTATAAATGCACCTGCACTGTGATAGTCTCAGAGGTCCGTTTAAAGCGCAGAGAGCATCATGAATACTGTTGTGGAAAAATTTAAAGCTGGATTTGGATACAAAAAGATTTCCCAAGATTTAAACATCCCAAGGAGCACTGTGCAAGCGATAATATTGAAATGGAAGGAGTATCAGACCACTGCAAATCTACGAAGACCTGGCCGTCCCTCTAAACTTTCAGCTCATACAAGGAGAAGACTGATCAGAGATGCAGCCAAGAGGCCCATGATCATTCTGGATGAACTGCAGAGATCTACAGCTGAGGTGGGAGACTCTGTCCATAGGACAACAATCAGTTGTATACTGCACAAATCTGGCCTTTATGGAAGAGTGGCAAGAAGAAAGCCATTTCTTAAAGATATCCATAAAAAGTGTCGTTTAAAGTTTACCACAAGCCCCCTGGGAGACACCAAACATGTGGAAGAAGGTGCTCTGGTCAGATGAAACCAAAATCGAACTTTTTGGCAACAATGCAAAACGTTATGTTTGGCGTAAAAGCAACACAGCTCATCACCCTGAACACACCATCCCCACTGTCAAACATGGTGGTGGCAGCATCATGGTTTGGGCCTGCTTTTCTTCAGCAGGGACAGGGAAGATGGTTAAAATTGATGGGAAGATGGATGGAGCCAAATACAGGACCATTCTGGAAGAAAACCTGATGGAGTCTGCAAAAGACCTGAGACTGGGACGGAGATTTGTCTTCCAATGAGACAATGATCCAAAACATAAAGCAAAATCTACAATGGAATGGTTCACAAATAAACATATCCAGGTGTTAGAATGGCCAAGTCAAAGTCCAGACCTGAATCCAATCGAGAATCTGTGGAAAGAACTGAAAACTGCTGTTCACAAACGCTCTCCATCCAACCTCACTGAGCTCGAGCTGTTTTGCAAGGAGGAATGGGCAAAAATTTCAGTCTCTCGATGTGCAAAACTGATAGAGACATAACCCAAGCGACTTACAGCTGTAATCGCAGCAAAAGGTGGCGCTACAAAGTATTAACTTAAGGGGGCTGAATAATTTTGCACGCCCAATTTTCAGTTTTTTATTTGTTAAAAAAGTTTGAAATATCCAATAAATTTTATTCCACTTCATGATTGTGTCCCACTTGTTGTTGATTCTTCACAAAAAATTACAGTTTTATATCTTTATGTTTGAAGCCTGAAATGTGGCAAAAGGTCGCAAAGTTCAAGGGGGCCGAATACTTTCGCAAGGCACTATAAATAGACACTGTTATATCAGAGCAGTATACTGTAAATATTCTGACAATAGTAATGTCACTGGTCCCCCCAAAAGTGTCAAAAATATCAGTCAGGGGTCTGATCTGTCCGCCGCAATGTCGCAGTCCCGCTAAAAATCGCAGATCGCCGCCATTACTAGTAAAAAAAAATAAATAAATAAAAATGACATAAATCTTTTCCGTAGTTTGTAGACGCGATAACTTTTGCGCAAACCAATAAAAATACGCTTATTGCTATTCTTTTTACCAAAAATATGTAGCAGAAAACAAATTGGCCTAAAAGGATGAACAAAATTAGATTTTTAATTATTGGGAATTTTATATAGCAGAATGTGAAAAATATTGTTTTTTTTTTTTTTTCAGAATTGTCGCTCTTTTTTTGTTTATAGCGCAAATAATAAAAATCGCACAGGTGATCAAATACCACCAAAAGAAAGCTCTATTTGTGGGGAAAAATGTTTATTTGGGTAGAGCATCGCATGACCGCGCAATTGTGCGTTAAAGGGCCTAGTCTTTAAGGGGGAAAATCCTTCCGGTCCAGAACTGGCTAAGGGGGGTTTTTGGAATTTTTTAATCAATGAAAAACAGTAAAACATAAAATTTAAATATATATAATATTATATAAAAATTAAAACAAAGGTGCACATTTACATTTTAACTTTTATTTAATTTATAAATGTAAAATTTTCAATACAAATTTTTTATAAAGAACAAATAAAATAACAAAAACAACCTTTCGGACAATGTTAATCACATTACAGCCTTGCAAATCCCCAAAAACCATCTTTATTTCAGATTGAATATCAGATTTCTCTTTTATTTTAGAATCTAAAATAAAAGAGAAATCCGATATTCAATCCGAAATGAAGATGGCAAACTCAATTTAATTGAGGGCCGAATCAACAATATAATAGCCCTCAAAAGGGTCAGTTCTATCTGTAAGACTAGATGTTCAGAGCATCCTCTACCCTTACATAAGACGTCAGGAGCCTCCATCAGAAGTTGAGTCCTCCAACCTCCCTTACATTACAGTGCACCACCCTTAACATGTGCTTCTGCTGGGAGGAAGCTGGAGGCAATGCTGGAAAGTAGAAAGCACAGGGACTGGAGGAGGGCCACATGAAATGGCCCGGAGGGCCGGATTCGGCCCGCGGGCCTTATGTTTGACACATGTGTGTTAGATGAATAGGGCCCCCATGCAGTTCCATGTAGTTTCCAGCAGGTGGCAGTGTAGATTAAAATTTAAAGTTGGCTCAGTAATGTCTTCACATCCAATTGAAATGTCTTTTTTATAGATTTTAGTAACTTCGGGGAAACTTTATTTGTTGTTATAGGTGGATCCTTGTGGGTGGACTCTGATTCCATTCCCTATAACATAAATAATCCATCAGGGATGGTGGGAACCCCTCATAATGGGCACAGCAGGTGTACAGACCCGGGAACTCAGCACAGGGATGGTGGGAACCCCTCAAAATGGGCACAGCAGGTGTACAGACCCGGGAACTCAGCACAGGGATGGTGGGAACCCCTCAAAATGGGCACAGCAGGTGTACAGACCCGGGAACTCAGCACAGGGATGGTGGGAACCCCTCAAAATGGGCACAGCAGGTGTACAGACCCGGGAACTCAGCACAGGGATGGTGGGAAACTGCCATTTCACTCCCTGACAGCGAGGTGTGAGGTTGCTGGTTCCTTAGCTCGTGTGCTTCCAGAAGCCAGGGGCTAGAGTTGCTTCTCTGCCCCAGGAAGGATGCTGGATCCTGGGGAGGACCCTGGCGGGGGCCCCCTGGATAGGCCTGAGACTATGGAAGACATGGAGCTCGGCCCAAGGAGGGGTGAATCCCTGCCTACCTTTAGACGGAGGACTGTTGAAAAGCTGAGGCGGATTGAGAAAGAGGAGGAGAAATTGGCAACTTTGAAAGTAGAATTTAAAAAGAAAAAGTTGTATTGTGCCAAACTGTACAGTAAGAAGAGACCGGCTCTGAGGCCTGAATTGAAGGACTTGGAGCAAGCTTTGAGGAAGCAGAAAGAGTTGGTGAGCTCTCTGAAGGAAAGCTGTGAAGCACTTCAGGAGAAATACAGGAATGAGGAACGGTTCATCCGTATGAGGAGAGGAGCCGTTTCCAGCATGGAGAGTGACCCAGCCAGTGAAGAGATGCAGGTACCGACAGAGTCAGCAGAGAATGAGAAAGTGGGCCCGGAGGATGGGCCCAGCTCTTCAACACCTCAGACATCTGCTGAGCCCCCAATGGCGGAGGCCTCTGTCTCCCTCCCTCTGCAGCAGCAATGTGGAACATCTGAGCAGGAGGTTGAGGGGGGTACTGGCATGTTGGAGTTCGTCGCTGAGCTGGAATCCCCTCTGGATGGAAGAAAGTTCCATTTTTCTGCAGATTCCCCAGATGAGGAGATGGATACCGTTCCTCGTCCTGTGAGAGAGAGACCTGTGGAGAGAGGAAAATTCACCATAAAGCCTGCAACAACCAGGAGGAAGTTTGATCCCACTATCAGCCATGACACTGCAGAGGTAACACAGCAAGCAGGTACAGTGTGTGTGCAAGGTGGTGATGTGAACTTTAATGACAATGTGCTTGCTGAGGGTTGTAGTGCTATGGGCTGTCAGCCCACACCCATAGACAATGTGCAGCATGCAGTGCAACCTGATACACCTGCTGAAAAAATTCCACTTTTAAATGCAAGTGGTGAGAAAATTGGAAAAAACTGTGTGTTTCTGGTTGAAGAGTCTGCAGAGAGGAGCACCACGGACATTGCAGAGGCTTTGCCTGGACCAAATACAGTGGCTGTTCCTGAGCATGGTGGAGGAGATGCTGGGAGCAGTAGTACTATAACTTTTTTGGAGTCTGCAGTAGACAAGGCTGTGATTGAACCCAGGAAAGCAGCTGAGTGCTCAGAGAAGGGGGAGGGGGTGGGTCTTGTCTCTGCTGCTCCAAAGACTGCAAGGGTTGATTCAGGCTCCTTGTCATCAGGTGTGGTTGTGTCTAAAGACAATGCTGTAATTGCTGATGTTTCTGGGAGGAAAACCTATGCTGGTGCTGCTGAAGGGTTTGGGAGGGGGGTGCAAGCAGGGAAGGAGCATGGAAATGTTTTATCTTCCTCATTATTTAAAAGGAGGAATGTGGTACAGCTCAGATGGGAAGGCGAAGGAATTCCACCATATAGGAGAGCTGTGGTTGATAAGATTCTGCAGATGGGCTTTAAACCTGCAGATATCTTTGCCCTGATCAGTCCGACCGGCTCCTATGAGTACGATTTGTCCTTTGTCCGTCCGGAGTCTTTGGACATATTTTGGAAGAAATATGAACATGTGTGTAGGAGCCTGCCGGACTGGAAAGGGCTCATCCCCAAAGTTGTGTCACGTCAGCCACTTATTAAAATAGTGACGATTCTTGTGCGCAATGAGTCCATACCACAAGGGGATTTATCTGTATGGCTGAGGAGATATGGAGACATCCTGAGCCCCTTACACAAAATTATGGATGATCGAGGAATATGGACGGGGGGATGGTCTGTGCAGCTAAAACTAAGAGTCATGGATAATGTCATCCAGCATCTGCCATCCTCAGCTTTCCTGGGGAGGGACAGACTGACCATATTCTATCCAGGCCAGCCAAAGCTGTGCAATAAGTGTGGGGATAAAGGGCACTTTGCATCCTCCTGTCCAGTAATGAAATGCTCTCTGTGTCAGGATTTAGGGCATTTGGCAAAAGATTGCAATATTATAAGGTGCAACTTGTGCAATGCAGTTGGGCATCCTTATAGCCAGTGTCCTGAGGCAATGCACAACCAGCCTGAGCTCATGAGAGAGTTCTTCCGTCTGGACATGGAGGATGCTCAGAGCTCAGCAGCTAGGGTGCCTGCGATTCCCTCCGAGACTGTACCAATACCCAGTGTGTCAGTGTCTTCCCAGTCTGTGGTGCCCCAGTCTGTGCCAATGCCCAGTGTGTCAGTGTCTTCCCAGTCTGTGGTGCCCCAGTCTGTGCCGATTCCCAGTGTGTCAGTGTCTTCCCAGTCTGTATGTAAGGTATCGGTTACTAAGAATGTGTCCAATCTTTCTGTGTCTATGTCTTCCAAAATTGCAGAGGCGGCAAGAGGTGCTGAGGCAGGGGCATCAAGTACAGTGCCAGTCCCTTCCCCTAGACATTGCAGGGCTTCTATTAGGGACCATGGGGTGCAGAGGAGTGGGGAGAATGGTGAAGAGGCTGGCCTGGTGGTAGATCAGGTAAGGGAGAGTGGGGGTGAAGGGGAGGGTGAGAGTGGGGAAACTGTTATTTCCAATTTGTCCAAGGGGGATGTGGAATGGTTGGAGGAGAAAAGAAAGAAGGGCAAAAGAAGGAAAAAAAAGGGTTCAGCTACTCACAGTCCTGAGGTTTTGCCTTTGACAAATAAGTTTGGGGTCCTGTCAGATGATGAGGATGAATGGGACTTGTTGAGTACAGAATCTTCCATGGATGAGGAGTCGCAGGGTGCATTGAAGCGCACTGGTTCTCCAGGGGGAGAGAGTAGTCAGGCTAAGAAACGGCTGCCTCAATTATCTGTTAAAAGTGGCAACCAATAATGTTATCAGCTGAAAATCAGTCATAAAATATAATTTTTGATTAAAGGTTCCATGCATGGTGAAGTTCCTTAGTCTGGCTCTCTCGTAGGGTTTATGCTGTGTGCAATTTGGTTTATTTATTATGTTCTTGTTTTGTATAGTTATATTCAATTATTTTGTAAATATGTTATTTATAATTTATTTATTATGGTTTTATTGTATATAAGTTGATTGTTTGTAAGAATTTCCAATAAACAAAATTAACCCCTCATAATGGGCACAGCAGGTGTACAGACCCGGGAACTCAGCACAGGGATGGTGGGAACCCCTCATAATGGGCACAGCAGGTGTACAGACCTGGGAACTCAGCACAGGGATGGTGGGAACCCCTCATAATGGGCACAGCAGGTGTACAGACCCGGGAACTCAGCACAGGGATGGTGGGAACCCCTCAAAATGGGCACAGCAGGTGTACAGACCCGGGAACTCAGCACAGGGATGGTGGGAACCCCTCAAAATGGGCACAGCAGGTGTACAGACCCGGGAACTCAGCACAGGGATGGTGGGAACCCCTCAAAATGGGCACAGCAGGTGTACAGACCCAGAAACCCAGCACAGGGATGGTGAGAACCCCTCATAATGGGCACAGCGGGTGTACAGACCCAGGAACTCAGCACAGGGATGGTGAGAACCCCTCAAAATGGGCACAGCAGGTATACAGACTTAGGAACTCAGCACAGGGATGATGGGAACCCCTCAAAATGGGCACCGCAGGTGTACAGACCCAAGAACTCAGCAGAGGGATGGTGGGAACCCCTCATAATGGGCACAGCAGGAGTACAGACCCAAGAACTCAGCAGAGGGATGGTGGGAACCCCTCATAATGGGCACAGCAGGGGTACAGACCCAGGAACTCAGCACAGGGATGGTGGGAACCCCTCATAATGGGCACAGCAGGTGTACAGACCCGGGAACTCAGCACATGGATGGTGGGAATCCCTCAAAATGGGCACAACAGGTGTACAGACCCAGGAACTCAGCACAGGGATGGTGGGAACCTCTCATAATGGGCACAGCAGGAGTACAGACCCAGGAACTCAGCGCAGGGATGGTGGGAACCCCTCATAGTTTATGGTCCTCTTAAAGCTGGTTATACACTATAGAATCTGATGGGCACAGAGGGTGTAGAGACCCGGGAACTCAGCACAGGCATAGCTGGTTATATACAATATGTACAATTATATCTTTGGTTTCCTAAGGGGTCTATTTATAAAGATTTCACTGGATAAATGTGATAAACATTGGCCAAGTTATCATGAATCCTAGCCGTATTTATCCTAATACAGATGTTATCTATGATCACCAGCCCCATCTAGTTCCCAGAATTTGGGATTTTCCTAGTTAAGGTATTTCAAGGGAAGAAAAAAAACACATTATGGCCACTAGATGGTGCTGGCGATCATAGGAAATCTCTGTATTAAACTAAAGAGGATAAAAATGAATCAAGGGTGGGCAAAGGCTTTCGACATTGGTCAAGTTTATTTTTTTTTTATTTTTTTTTTTAAAATAGACGCCTTAGTGTTATATGATCTCATATTAACCTTCACCAGCTTCCTTTTAATTGCATCATATTTTTTACTAAAGTGCTTTGTGTATGTATATATATATATATATATTTTTTTTTTATATATGAACGAAAAGAAGTAAAATATACCATTTAAATTGACAGTACACAAATCTATTTTTTATTGTTTCTATAAAATGTTTACATTTTTCTTTTCTTTTTTTTATTTCATTTACATTTTTTTTTTTTTTTTTCTGAGAAAAGAGCAAATAAAATACACACAAAAACAACCTTTAGGACCATTTAAATCCCATTAAAGCCTTGCAAACCTTCATGTCACCACCCCTATTGTCTCCAATATCAGATTATTCTTTTATTTTGGATGAATGGGGCCCCCAGGCAGCTCCCCATAGGGCCCAGCAGGTGGCAGTGTAGATCAGGATTTGCAGGCGGCTCAGCATTCGAAATGTCTTTTTTTTTTTTTTTAATAGATTTTTAGTCATTTTGGGAAAACTTTTATTTTCTCCTATTGGACAGAGCGAGAGAAGGTTCTGTCTGGAAGGTCCTAGACAAGTCCTGTGTGATCTGTACACACATCAGAGCTCACCAATCAGATCAGAGGAGACAAAAGGATTTCCTTTAATCAGGATAATTATTATTTTCCTTTAATATAAAAGTTATATTGTTGTTAGAGAGAAAACTGCAGCGTAAAATTCGATTTCACGCAGAACAAATGTACACGCAGCTTCACAGGACGAATGCTCTGCGGATTTTTACAAGTACTGTACAGCGCAGTTAAATACAAAAAAATAAAAATAATAAAAAAAATAACTTTTTTTTTTTTTATTCGTATTTTTTTAATTTACACAAAACCATTAAATGTTGGGGTCACCAGCACGTATATTACCCTTCAACTATTTTTCTTTTCATTTTCCCTTCCAATCCCTCCACCCCCCCCCCCCCCCCAAAAAAAAATAATAACTTTAAATAAAATAAAAATAATAAGGTAAAATAAAATAAAATTATATAAAAATAATAAAATAAAAAAACAAGTTTTTATTATTATATTTTTTATTATAGTTTTGCATAGAAAGAGATCCTCCTGGCAGGGGTCCCGGGGCAATTTTCCCTCCTGCCCCCTTATAAATCTGGCACAGGTAGCAGATATTGTATATACAGCATACACATGCAGGTTGCACGTCTAAATCTGCCCTTAGACTCCATTCACAAAAATTGTGCGATTTCCATTTATGACTGGATACGTGCGACTTTGTTGCAACCTTGGCTTTGACCAGGTGACTGCGTGCGCTTTACAAAGTGGTAAATGATTCAGGTGCGACTTTCATGCGACTTTTGAGGGTTTACAATGAAGTCTATGGAACTCATGTTGCATGAAATTCGGGCCAAAGTAGAGCAGGAACTACTTTCGTACAGATATGAACGATACTCACTGGAAAACATGGGGTTCGACTTGACATGCGACATTGGGTCCCAAAGTCACATGATAAATCGCACAAGTGTGAAGGGGGCTTATGTCACCATGTGAGTAGGCAGGAGCAAAATTGTGAGCTTTTATGAACCCAAAATTTCATTGGAAAATTGAGGAATTTGGACACAATGTTGCCAGTTTGGAGAATGCATTGGAGTTAATGGGGAAAGCAAAATGAACCCCGTCCCACCCGCCCCAGTGTCCCACCCGCCCCAGCATCCCACCTACTCCAGCGTCCCACCCGCCCCAGTGTCCCACCTACTCCAGCATCCCACCCGCCCCAGCATCCCACCTACTCCAGCGTCCCACCCGCCCCAGCATCCCACCTACTCCAGCGTCCCACCCGCCCCAGTGTCCCACCTACTCCAGCATCCCACCCGCCCCAGCATCCCACCTACTCCAGCGTCCCACCCGCCCCAGCATCCCACCTACTCCAGCGTCCCACCCGCCCCAGTGTCCCACCTACTCCAGCATCCCACCCGCCCCAGCATCCCACCTACTCCAGCGTCCCACCCGCCCCAGCATCCCACCTACTCCAGCGTCCCACCCGCCCCAGCATCCCACCTACTCCAGCGTCCCACCCGCCCCAGTGTCCCACCTACTCCAGCATCCCACCCGCCCCAGTGTCCCACCTACTCCAGCATCCCACCCGCCCCCAGCATCCCACCTACTCCAGCGTCCCACCCGCCCCAGCATCCCACCTACTCCAGCGTCCCGCCCGCCTAAGTGTCCCACCCACCCCAGCATCCCACCTACCCCAGCGTCCCACCTGCCCCAGCATCCCACCTACCCCAGCGTCCCACCTGCCCCAGCATCCCACCTACCCCAGCGTCCCACCTGCCCCAGCATCCCACCTACCCCAGCGTCCCACCTGCCCCAGCATCCCACCTACCCCAGAGTCCCACCTGTCCCAGCATCCCACCTACCCCAGCGTCCCACCCGCCCCAGCATCCCACCTACTCCAGCGTCCCACCCGCCCCAGTGTCCCACCTACTCCAGCATCCCACCCGCCCCAGTGTCCCACCTACTCCAGCATCCCACCCGCCCCCAGCATCCCACCTACTCCAGCGTCCCACCCGCCCCAGCATCCCACCTACTCCAGCGTCCCACCCGCCCCAGCATCCCACCTACTCCAGCGTCCCGCCCGCCCAAGTGTCCCACCCACCCCAGCATCCCACCTACCCCAGCGTCCCACCTGCCCCAGCATCCCACCTACCCCAGCGTCCCACCTGCCCCAGCATCCCACCTACCCCAGCGTCCCACCTGCCCCAGCATCCCACCTACCCCAGCGTCCCACCTGTCCCAGCATCCCACCTACCCCAGCGTCCCACCTGCCCCAGCATCCCACCTACCCCAGTGTCCCACCCGCCCCAGCATCCCACCCGCCCAAGTATCCCACCCACCCCAGCGTCCCACCCGCCCAAGTATCCCACCCACCCCAGCGTCCCACCCGCCCCAGCATCCCACCTACCCCAGAGTCCCACCTGCCCCAGCATCCCACCCGCCCCAGCGTCCCACCTGCCCCAGCATCCCACCCGCCCCAGCGTCCCATTAAACACTTCGGAACACCCGGGGAACAAGGAGGATCAGGGATCATGTGACCACCATCACAGTGTCTCGTCCAAGATCGGTCTTTGACAGAGGCGGTGGGGTGGCCTAACATGTGTTGTGTTAGGGCATCCTATTGAAACGAATGAGCCAACAATGCACGCTAATATGCCAGAAATCAAACGTCACCCCACAGCGCGTGCCGCGTTCTACAATGTACTTGCTTGGCCATTGAAAATGAATGGCATCACAAAGCAATAATGCATGCAGGGCCGCCATCAGGGGGGGGGGGGGGGGGGACAGCCCATACACATGCAGGGGGTCCAGGTGTCCTGAGGGTCCCAGGAGCGGGGCCCTGGTGTTCCACCACTGTTGGGGGGGGGGGTGCCTCCCACTGCCCGCCGCTTCTTCTAGTTTTGATGTATAGCCGCTCTGTTTGGGATTTCCAGCCATATCAGTGGTGGCCTCTTGTTTATGCAATGCGCGTGTGTGGGAATTCTCCTTGCATGCACAGTTGAGAGCAGTGCCTGGTGCCGTCACAGGCCGGCATCATCCCACCACCACCACCATCGATCCCATCCACCATTGCTGCCACTGATCCCATCCACCACCGCTGCCACTGATCCCATCCACCACCACCACCACTGATCCCACCCACCACCACTGATCCCATCCATACCACTACCACTGATCCCATCCACCACCACCACCACTGATCCCATTCACCACCACTACCACTGATCCCATCCACCACCACCACCACTGATCCCATTCACCACCACCACTGATCCAATCCACCACCACTTATCCCATCCACTACTTCCACCACTGATCCCATCCACCAACGCTGCCACAGATCCCATCCACCACCACCACCACCACTGATCCCATCCACCACCACCACCACTGATCCCATTCACCACCACCACCACTGATCCCATCCACCACTACTTATCCCATCCATTACCTCCACCACTAATCCCATCCACCGCTGCTGCCACTGATCCCATCCACCACCACTGCTCCCATCTATCACCACCACCACTGATCCCATCCATCACCGTCATCCCTGATCCCATTCACCACCACTGCCATTGATCCTATCCACCATCACCACCACTGATCCCATCCACCACCACTGCTCCTATCCATACCACCACCACTGATCCCATTCACCACCATCACCACTGATTGCATTCAACACCACCACAACTGATCCCATTCCCCACCACCAATCCCATCCACCACTGCTGCCACTAATCCCATCCAAAACCACTGCTCCCATCCATACCACCACCACTGATCCCATCCACCATCACCACCACTGATCCCACCCACCACTGATGCCACTGATCCCATCCACCAGTGCTGCAACTGATCACATCCATCACAACCACCACTGATCCCATCCACCACTGCTGCCACTGATCCCATCCACCACCACTGATCCCATCGAAACCACCACTGATCCCATCCACCACCACCACTGATCCCATCCAGCAACACCACCCCCACTGATCCCATCCTCCACTGCTGCCACTGATCCCATCGACCACCACCACCACTGATCCCATCCACTACCACCAGCACTGATCCCATCCACCACCGCTGCCACTGATCCCATCCAGGGGCATAACTACAGGGGACACAATTGCAACCTGGCTCCAGAGGGCCCATGCAGCCGTACACCTGTATATGGGGGGCAGTATATAGAGGAACTGATCACTCCATTTACCTTCTGCTGCTGCTAAATGCTCACTTCTCTTCCTCTCCCTCCCACAGACATTCAGTGGCCATGTGGTCAGTCCCAGGCCTGAAGCTGTGTAAGGGGCCTTAACATTTCTGATGGCTGCCCTAAATGCATATTCGTCTCAAGAGGCCTCACTTCATATTGGGGCACCTACAGTGCTCAGCATAAATGGGTACATCTCTTCTGGAAAGTAAGATTTTAATCAATATTTCGATGAACAATTTCCAAAATTTTGACATAACATTTTTTTTTAGCTCATTACATGAAAGTAAGATTATTAATATAACTTAGATTACAAAATCTTCGGTTTTACTCCAATTTGTTGATGCAAAAATGAATACACCCCACAACAAAAACGCCTCCATCTAGTATTTTGTATGACCTCCATGATTTGTAAGGACAGCACCAAGTCTTCTAGGCATGGAATGAAGAGGTTGGCGACATATTGCAACATCTATCTTTTTCCATTCTTCAAGAACGACCTCTTTTAAAGTCTGGATGTTGGATGGATGCCCGTCTCGTCAGAATTCCCCATAGATGTTCCCCGATTGGGTTCAGATCAGGAGACATACTTGGCCACTGAATCACTTTCACCCGGTTCTTCAGAAATGCAACAGTGGCCTTAGATGTGTGTTTTGGATCATTGTCATGTTGGAAAAGTACGCGACCAATGGCAAGAAGTGATAGTAGCATCTTTTCTTTCAATATAGAGCAGTACATCTGTGAATTCATGATACCATCAGCTCTCCGACACCCGCAGCACTCATGCAGCCCCACAGAAGGACACTGCCACCACCATGTGTCACTGCAGGCACCATGCATTTTTCTGTGTACTCATCACCTTTGCGATGCCATCAGTTCCAAAAACATTGATCTTGGTCCCATCATTTCAGAGTAGAGAGTAGTCTTCTTCTTTTTCAGCGTGGGCCCTGGCAAATTCTAGGTGGCCTTTTTTGTGCATGGGCTTTAGCAGAGGCTTCCTTCGTGGACGACACCCATACATGCCATTCCTCTGCAGTGTACGCCGTGTTGTGTCACGGGAAACAATCACCACAGTTTGGCTTTCTACAGTGGTAGCCGGCCGATAGGGGGCGCAGGGGCGCCGCCCCACCCAATCATAAAAAAAAAAAAATCATCTACAAAGAAAAAAAAATAGCATTTTGTCCACTACGGGGCACCGGACTCATTGCTGGCTATGGGGGGGAGGGTGGGGTTTGGCATCCCACGTGTGCCCAGGCAGAGGCGACCTGTGACATGCCCTTACCATGACCTGTGACATGCCTATACCATCACCTGTGACATGCCCTTACCATGACCTGTGACATGCCTGTACCATGACCTGTGCCATGCCTGTACCATGACCTGTGCCATGCCTATACCATCATCTGTGTCATGCCTGTACCATCACCTATGCCAAGACCTGTGCCATGCCTATACCATGTCCTGTACCATGACCTGTGACAAGCCTGTACCATCACCTGTACCATGCCTATACCATCACCTGTGCCATGCCTGTACCATCATCTGTGCCATGCCTGTACCATCATCTGTGTCATGCCTATACCATCACCTGTGCCATGCCTATACCATGATCTGTGCCATGCCTGTACCATTACCTGTGCCATGCCTATACTATCTCCTGTACCATCACCTGTGCCATGCCTGTACCATCACCTGTGCCATGCCCTTACCATGACCTGTGCCATGCCTATACTATCTCCTGTACCATCACCTGTGCCATGCCTATACCATCACCTGTGCCATGCCTGTACCATCACCTGTGCCATGCCCTTACCATGACCTGTGCCATGCCTATACTATCTCCGGTACCATCACCTGTGCCATGCCCTTACCATGACCTGTGACATGCCTGTACCATGACCTGTGCCATGCCTGTACCATGACCTGTGCCATGCCTATACCATCATCTGTGCCATGCCTGTACCATCACCTATGCCAAGACCTGTGCCATGCCTATACCATGTCCTGTACCATGACCTGTGACAAGCCTGTACCATCACCTGTACCATGCCTATACCATCACCTGTGCCATGCCTATACCATCACCTGTGCCATGCCTGTACCATCATCTGTGCCATGCCTGTACCATCATCTGTGTCATGCCTATACCATCACCTGTGCCATGCCTATACCATGATCTGTGCCATGCCTGTACCATTACCTGTGCCATGCCTATACTATCTCCTGTACCATCACCTGTGCCATGCCTGTACCATCACCTGTGCCATGCCCTTACCATGACCTGTGCCATGCCTATACTATCTCCTGTACCATCACCTGTGCCATGCCTATACCATCACCTGTGCCATGCCTGTACCATCACCTGTGCCATGCCCTTACCATGACCTGTGCCATGCCTATACTATCTCCGGTACCATCACCTGTGCCATGCCCTTACCATGACCTGTGCCATGAATGTACCATGACCTCAAAGTCACGCAATTTTTTATCGCGTTTTTTGCTGCGAAGCAATACCTATTACAATACCTATTACATTTTTCTTTTTGCGCACCAGCCGCCACTGGCTTTCTACTTCTTTAGCTAACTGCAGTAAACATACATGGCAATTTTCTTGAACCCTTCTCATCAGAAGACGCTCCTGTGGAGGTGGTAACGTCCATGGATTGCCTGGACATCTCCAGGAGATGGTTGCAGTTCCATCTTTACGTTTTTACATTTACATCTTTACATTTTTGTATCACTTTTGCTCCAGTATTCTGACTGGTAAGTAAAGCTTTGCTGATCTTCTTGTGGCCTTCACCTTCCTTAAGTAAGGAAATGATTTACTTTCTCCGGCCTTGTGACATTTTTATTCCATGTGGGGCCATTGTGGACAGCATGAAATAGGCGGGGTTATCTTTGTTTGGTAACGCCCCTTTTATAATCAACTGTCTGCTGGACAGCTGTTTAACCACTTATGACAGTAAGGATTTGCTCCCTTGATGACCAGGCCATTTTTTGCGATTCGGCACTGCGTTACTTTAACTGACAATTGCGCGGTCGTGCGATACTGTACCCAAATTAAATTTATGCCCTTTTTTCCCCCACAAAAATCACAATAAGTGTATATAAGCTTTCTTTTGGTGGCATTTGATCACCCCTGCAGTTTTTTTTTTTTTGCTATAAACAAAAAAAGGCCGACAATTTTGAAAAAATACAGTATATATATTTTTTACTCTCTGCTATAAAACGTATCCAATGAAAAAATCTAAAAAATCTAATTTCTTCATTCATTTAGGTCAATATATTCTGTTACATATTTTCGGGGAGAAAAAAAATCACAAAAAGCGTATATTGATTGGTATGCGCAAAAGATTTACAAACTATGGGATATTTTTCTGGAATTTTTTTTATGTCCTTTTTTTTCCCCTCAAATAAATCTTTCTTTTGGTGGCATTTGATCACCTCTGCAGTTTTTTTTTTTTTTTGCTATAAACAAAAAAAGGCTGACAATTTTGAAAAAAAAAAAATATTTTTTACTCTCTGCTATAAAACATATCCAATGAAAAAATGTAAAAAATCGAATTTCTTCGTTAATTTAGGTCAATATATTCTGTTACATATTTTTGGGGAGGAAAAAAAATCACAAAAAAGCGTATATTGATGGGTTTAGGCAAAAGTTATAAAAACTATGGGATATTTTTATTTATTTTTTCCCCCACAAATAGAGCTTTTTTTTGGTGGTATTTGATCACCTGTGCGATTTTTATTTTTTGTGCTATAAACAAAACAAAGGGTGACAATTTTGAAAAAAAAAAAATAATAATTTTTATCTTCTGCTATAAAACATATCCAATAAAAAAAAATCAAATTTCTTCATCAATTTTGGCCAATATATTCTGCTATATATTTTTGGAAAAAAAAATCACAGTAAGTGTATATTGATTGGTATGTGCAAAAGTTATACAAACTATTGGATATTTTTATAGATTTTTCTTTTTTTTATGTCCTTTTTATCCCACAAACAGAGCTTTCTTTTGGTGGTATTTTATCACCTTTGCAGTTTTATTTTTTTGTGCTATAGTTCTTGCTATTAGGATTTTGTTGTCTAAAATGTAGCTTTGCTCCTAAGACTTTCATTGGGGGTGTGTTCATTTTTGCAACATGGTCTTGAATTAATTTGTTAAGAAAAATACTCTTGTGTGTGCACAAATTAACCACTTCCATTTCTGGCCTATTCTGGCATTCCTTTCCTACCTGTAAAAATCATCATTTGTTTGTTAGAAAATTACTCAGAACTTTTAAATATTTTATATGTTTTAGAAAATTACTCAGAACTTTTTAAACATTTTATATGTTTTTTTTTAAGCAGAGACGCTAGGGAATAAAATGGGGGTCGTTGCAACTTTTTATGTCACGTGGTATTTGCACAGCAATTTTTCAAACGCTTTTTTTGAGGTAAAAAAAAAGTTTCTTATAATTTTTAAAAAAAACTAAACAGTAAAGTTAGCCCAGTTTTTTTGTATATTGTGAAATATAATATTACGCTGAGAAAATAGATACGTAACATGTCATGCTTTATTATATAATATAATATAAATATATATATATATAATATATATATATATATATATATATATATATATATATATACACACATATATATATATATATATATACACACAAATATATATATATACACATATATATATATATATATATACTGTATATATATATATATTTATATTATATAATATAAATATATATATATTATATATATATATATTATATAAATATAATATAAATTGTGCACACTCGTGGAATGGCGACAAACTACGGTACTTAAAAATCTCCATAGGTGACGCTTTAAAAATTTGTAACGGTTACCAGTTTAGAGTTACAGAGGATATCTACTGCTAGAATTATTTCTCTTGCTCTAACGATCGAGGCGATACCTCACGTGTGATTTGAACACTGTTTACATGTGCGGGTGCAACTTGCGTATGCGTTTTCTTTGGCGCGTGAGCACGCGGTGACAGGGGCACTTAAAAAAAAAAAATGTTTTTCCTATTTATTTATTTTTTTTATTTATTTTTTTTCACACTGTCCCTTAAAAAAAAAAAATCTGATCACTTTTATTGTTGTCACAAGGAATGCAAATATCCCTTGTGACAGGTACTCTTTATTGATAAAAAAAATTAGATTTTTAAATTTTTTTTTATTGGGAATGTTTTATAGCAGAAAGTGAAAAATATTTTTTTTTTTCAGAATTTTTTATATTTTTTTGTTTATAGCGCAAAAAATAAAAACCACAGAGGTGGTCAAATACCACGAAAAGAAAGCTTTTGTGTGAAAGGAGCCTTACTGTGAATGGTGCCTCAACGCAGTATGGTGTAGAGGCAGACGGTACATCAAATACACAAAAAAAAAAAATAATAATAATTAATTAATACAAAAAGAACTTCATGAAATAAATTAAAATATCTTAATCTACCTTTCCCCCTCTAAATATAAAAAAACTTAGATTTTGGATATGCAGCTCAGTGGACGGCGGTCCTCCCCCCGGGTCGGTGGTTGCAGTTTTATAATGATTAGCCTCCTCTGTTTTTCTTCTGTTGGTTTCCATAGGCCTGGTTTAGCATGGGGCTGATTTGTAGGGAGGAACCTGAGATAACATCCAGCAGAGCAGTCCTTCTCTGTCCATTAAACCGACCTCATAAATGTCATTTGTTTGCCAAGTTCTTACACTTATAGGCCTGTAATCTGCACATGAATGAGCCCATTTCCCTCGTTACCTGCCACTCACTAGTCGTTAGAGGCCACAGATTAATAAACAGAGCTGAGAAGAGGCATGTTTATGGCCCCTGCAGTGAATTACACCTCCAGCCTTCATTGTGAAGGCCTCTGTTTCCTGTCTGTTAGTTTATTTCCACCTCCATAAACTCTGCAAACTGTTTACCTTATTGTGTCTGCGCCAAGAACTTCAAACAGTCCCGTCACCTTGTGAGCTGGTCTAGGGGTCAGACTTCAAGGTCCATCAAAAACAGGGACCACACCTCAGTCAATACACTTCCTGGGACGAAAGAATGGAGCTCTATCTCTGAATCATTTGCATCATAAAGTGTGTTTTCCAGGTAAAGATACAGAGTATTGTCCTGTTCACAGGGATGGGACGCTAGATGTGACACTACATCCCCAATATTGCCAACCACTGGACATGACCATAATACATCCTCAACATGACCCACCACTGGACATGACCATAATACATCCTCAACATGACCCACCACTGGACATGACCATAATACATCCTCAAAATGACCCACCACTGGACATGACTGTAATACAAACCCCAACGTGACCCACCAATGAACATGACCATAATACAACCCCAACATGACCATAATACAACCTCAACATGATCCACCACCAAACATGACCATAATACAACCCCAACATGATCCACCACTGCACATGACCATAATACAACCCCAACATGACCATAATACAACCCCAACATAACCCACCAATGAACATGACCATAATACAACCCCAACATGACCATAATACAACCCCAACATGACCCACCAATGAACATGACCATAATACAACCCCAACATGACCATAATACAACCTCAACATGATCCACCACCGAACATGACCATAATACAACCTCAACATGATCCACCACTGCACATGACCATAATACAACCCCAACATGACCCACCACTGAATATGAGCATTATACAACCTCAACATGACCCACTACTGGAAATTACCATAATACAACCCCAATATGCCCCACCACTGGACATGACCATGATACAACCCCAACACGACCCACCAATGGACATAACCATAATACAACCCCAACATGACCCACCACTGGACATGACCATAATACAAACCCCAACATGACCCACTACTGGACATGACCATAATACAACCCCAACATGACAATAATACAACCTCAACATGATCCACCACTGAACATGAGCATAATACAACCTCAACATGACCATAATACAACCCCAACATGACCCACCAATGAACATGACCATAATACAACCCCAACATGACCGTAATACAACCTCAACATGATCCACCACTGAACATGACCATAATACAACCTCAACATGGCCATAATACAACCCCAACATGACCCACCAATGAACATGACCATAATACAACCTCAACATGGCCATAATACAACCTCAACTTGACTCACCACTGGACATGACATAATACAACCCCAATATGACCCATCACTGAACATGACCATAATACAACCCCAACATGACCCACCACTGAATATGAGCATTATACAACCTCAACATGACCCACTACTGGATATTACCATAATACAACCCCAACATGCCCCACCACTGGACATGACCATGATACAACCCCAACATGACCCACCACTGGACATAACCATAATACAACCCCAACATGACCCACCACTGGACGTGACCATAATACAACAACAACATGACCCACCACTGAACATGACCACAATACAACCCCAACATGAAATGACCATAATACAACAACAATATGACCAACCACTGAACATGACCAAAATACATCCTAAACATGACCCACCACTGGACATAACCATACTATAACCCCAACATGACTCACCACTGGACATGACCATGATACAACCCCAACATGACCCACCACTGGACATAACCATAATACAACCCCAACATGACCCACCACTGGACGTGACCATAATACAACAACAACATGACCCACCACTGAACATGACCAAAATACAACCCCAACATGACCCACCACTGGACATAACCATAATACAACCCCAACATGAAATGACCGTAATACAACAACAATATGACCAACCACTGAACATGACCAAAATACATCCTCAACATGACCCACCACTGGACATGACCGTAATACAAACCCCAACATGACCCACCAATGAACATGACCATAATACAACCCCAACATGATCCACCACTGAACATGACCATAATACAACCCCAACATGATCCACCACTGAACATGACCATAATACAACCTCAACATGGCCATAATACAACCTAAACTCGACTCACCACTGGACATGATATAATACATCCCCAATATGACCCACCACTGCACAGGACCATAATATAACCTCAACATGATCCACCACTGAACACATCGCTGATCGGGTGGACAGATTACTGGGTGTGGCTGGGTAAGACCCAGCTGTCATGGTACACGTGGGTACCAATGACATAAGCAGAGGAAGATGGAGAGTCCTAAACGATTTCAGGGACATAGGTGCTAAGTTGAGGACTAGGACCTCCAAGGTAGTATTTTCAGAAATACTACCTGTACCTCCAGCCACACCAGAGAGGCAGCGGGAGATTAGGGAAGTTAACAAGTGGCTGAGGAGCTGGTGTAGTAAGGAGGGTTTCGGGTTCCTGGAGAACTGGGCCGACTTCTCAGTCGGCCACCGGCTCTTTGGTAGGGACGGATTGCACCTAAATTGGGAGGGTGCAGCCGTACTGGGTGAGAAGATGGCCATAAAGTTAGAGGGGCTTTTAAACTAGGTGATGGGGTGGAGGGTACAGATGTAGAATTAGCCAGCGGGGAGCACGATTCAGAGGGCACAAATGGGGACATTAGTGGTAGGGTGTTTAGAGTACCTAAATCCAAGGTGGGTATGGGGAAAAATCACAAGAACAGCCTAAAAACATCGAACGAGGATATATGCAATCGGTCAAAATTACAAGGTTTGTATACCAATGCCAGAAGCCTGACTAACAAAATGGGAGAGCTGGAGCTGCTGATGTTTGAGGAGGACTTAAATTTGGTGGGGATAACTGAGACTTGGTTCGACAACTCTCATGACGGGATGGCGACCATTCAGGGGTGCTCCCTTTATCGCAGAGATAGAGAAGGTAAAAAAGGGGGAGGGGTATGTCTGTATATTAAGAACAGTGTACAGGTAAATATGAGGGATGATATTAATAATGGAGCTATGGACGAGGCAGAATCCCTATGGGTAGAACTTAAAGGGGAAGGCACTATAGGGAGGGTAATATTGGGCGTATGTTATAGGCCCCTCAACCAGAGGGAGGAGGGGGAGGGGGACCTCCTTTTACAGATAGGATTGGCAGCAAGGATGGGAAATGTCATTATAATGGGGGACTTTAATTATCCAGATATAGACTGGGCAGAAGGAACCACGCATTCAGCCAAGGCTCGGCAGTTTCTAAATGTTTTGCAGGACAATTTCATGGGTCAGATGGTGAACGTACCGACAAGAAACAATGCGGTACTTGACCTACTAATTACCAACAATTCAGACCTGCTTACGGATATAGAAATAAGGGACAACTTAGGAATCAGTGACCATAGGTCAATAAGTTTCAGTATTAATTATAGTAATAGGAAACACAAGGGTAATATAAGGACACTGAATTTCAAAAGAGCCAATTTCCCAAAACTGCGCTCTCTGCTAGAAAATATCATATGGGATAGAACCCTGGGAACAAAGAACACGGAGGAAAAATGGGAGTGCTTCAAGAGCATATTAAACAAAGGGATTGGCCAGTGCATTCCAAAGGGAAATAAATTTAAAAGAGCAAAACTAAACCCTGGGTGGCTAAACTCCAACATAAAAATGCATATTAATACTAAAGAAAAGGCCTTCAAAAAATACAAGACTGAGGGGTCATTGGCAGCATTCAAGCATTACAAAGAGTGTAATGAGATATGTAAAGGCGAAATCAGGGCGGCTAAAATAGAACACGAGAGACATATAGTGGAAGAGAGTAAAAAGAACCCCAAAAAATTATTTAAGTATATAAACAGTAAGAAAGCGAGGCAAGAACACATTGACCCCATAAAAGACGATGAAGGAAATTTGGCAAAAGAGGACAGGGAAAAGGCGAAAGTTTTAAATAACTTCTTCTCTTCAGTCTTCACAAAAGAATTCGGGGGGCTACTCTAACCCAGCTTGTAATGCTTAACTAAATAATACACCTCAGGAAGTGCCGCCATGGCTAACAGAAGATAGACTTAGAACTAAACTAGAGAAACTTAACATAAATAAATCACCGGGACCGGATGGCTTGCACCCGAGGGTTCTTAAAGAGCTCTGCCAGGTGATTGCCAGACCATTATTCATGATCTTTAAGGATAGTCTACAGTTGGGTATGGTGCCAGCTGATTGGAAAAAAGCCGAGATATGTCCCGGGTAGCTATAGGCCGGTCAGCCTAACATCAGTAGTCTGCAAGATTTTGGAGGGGATGTTAAGGGACCACATACAAGACTTTAGTAATGAAAATGGTATTATTAGTAGCATGGGTTCATGAAAAATCGTTCTTGCCAAACCAATCTATTAACCTTCTACGATGAAGTGAGCTGCCACCTAGGTAAGCCTGTGGATGTGGTGTATCTGGACTTTGCAAAGGCCTTTGACACCGTTCCCCACAAACGCTTACTGTACAAATTAAGGAATGTAGGTATGGACCATAGGGTGAGTATCTGGATAGAGAACTGGCTCCAGGGGAGAGTCCAGAGGGTGGTGATTAATGGGGAGTACTCGGATTGGGCGGGTGTGGAAAGTTGGGTCCCTCAAGGTTCTGTCCTGGGACCAATCCTGTTTCATTTATTCATAAATGATCTAGAGGAGGGGATATCTAGTACAATCTCAGTATTTGCGGATGATACTAAACTAAGCATGCCAATATCTTCGATACAGGATGTGGAAACCTTACAAGCGGACCTGAACAAAATAATGGGGTGGGCAACTACATGGCAGATGAGGTTTAATGTTGAGAAATGTAAAGTAATACACTTGGGTGTCAGAAACACGAAAGCAAGCTACTCACTAGGGGGGAAACCTCTGGGTGAATCTAAGATGGAAAAGGACCTGGGGGTTCTGGTGGACAACAGGCTTGGCAGTGGCATGCAATGCCAAGCCGCTGCGAGCGAAGCCAACAGAATACTGGGATGTATAAAAAAGGGGATTCACTCCAGAAATAAAGAGATTATTCTCCCACTCTACAAGACTCTGGTCCGGCCACATCTGGAGTATGCTGTCCAGTTCTGGGCACCGGTCCTCAGGAAGGATGTGCTGAAACTGGAGAGAGTCCAGAGAAGGACCAACAACAATAATTAGGGGAATGGAGGGCATCGGTTATCAGGAAAGACTACAAGCACTGAACTTATTCTCTCTGGAGAAGAGACGATTGAGGGGGGGATATGATATCCATGTACAAATACTGTACTGGAGACTCTAGCATAAGGAACAAACTTTTTAGAGAAAGGGAATACAATAAGACACATGGCCACTCACTAAAACTAGAGGAAAAACGGTTTAACCTTAAAATACGTAAGGGGTTCTTCACTGTCAGAGCAGTAAGGATGTGGAATTCTCTTCCACAAGCAGTGGTATCAGCAGGGAGCATTAATAGTTTCAAAAAACTATTAGATGGGCACCTTAAAGACTACAACATACAGGGGTATACAATGTACGGCTAACAGCAAACACGCATGGACTGATGTCTTTTTTCAACCTCACAAACTATGTAACATGACCATAATACAACCTCAACATGGCCATAAAACAACCTCAACTTGACTCACCACTGGACATGATATAATACAATCACAACATGACCCACCACTGAACATGGGCATTATACAACCTCAACATGACCCACTACTGGAAATGACCGTAATACAACCCCAACATGACCCACCACTGTACATGACCATGATACAACCCCAACATGACCCACCACTGAACATGACCATAATACACCCCAACATGACCATAATACATCCTCAACATGACCCACCACTGGACATGACTGTAATACAAACCCAAACATGACCTACCACTGAACATGACAATAATACAACCAAAACATGACCATAAAACAACTTCCACATGACCCACCACTGAACATGACCATAATACAACCCAAACATGACCATAAAACAACCTCAACATGACCCACCACTGGACATGACCATAATACAACCTTAACATGACCCACCACTGGACATGACCATAATACAACCCCAACATGACCCACCACTGGACATGACCATAATACAACCCCAACATGACCCACCACTGGACATGACCATAACACAACCCCAACATGACCCACCACTGGACATGACCATAACACAACCCCAACATGACCCACCACTGGACATAACTATAATACAACCCCAACATGACCCACCACTGGACCTGACCATAATACAACAACAACACGACCCACCACTGAACATGACCAAAATACAACCCCAACATGACCCACCACTGGACATAACTATAATACAATCCCAACATGACCCACCACTGGACGTGACCATAATACAACAACAACACGACCCACCACTGAACATGACCAAAATACAACCCCAACATGACCCACCACTGAACAAACCCATAATACAACCCCAACATGACCAACCACCAGGGCCGGACTGGCCTACCGGGATACCGGGAAATTTCCCGGTAGGCCGCCGGCCCTGGGGCCGCTTTGGGGCCGATTTTAGATTGGGACCGCTTTAAGATTGGTGGGGCCGCTTTAAGACGCGGCCGCTATTGGGACCGCGCCGCGGCCGCTATTGGGACCGCGCCGCGGCCGCTATTGGGACCGCGCCACGGCCGCTATTGGGACCGCGCCGCGGCCGCTGCAGCCCCGGGGAAGTCTTTCCTATGTGACGTCAGCCGCTATGAGCGGCATGACATCACATCTGGCGGGAGCGGCTGCGCGGCGCCGGTGGATCATGTGACTCAGCAAGACGGATGTCGGACGGTCACTCACGGCGCCGAGAGTCCCACACCACATGCAGTACTGTACTGTCAGTACGCAGAGGACAGCAGCGAGCAGCATGATGAACTGGATGAATTAATCAACTGACTAAGTTAGTCATAGAAATCAGCAGCAGTGCAATTATTGGTCCCATCCTCCGACCTCCACCAGACCACCACCCACCACTGCCCCCTGGCCCCTGCTGATCTCACCACCCCCACAGATCTTATCCCTGATAGGATGGGGGGAAGAAGTGGCGGTGGGGAGGATGGCACCCCCCATCACCACTGCCACTAATCTCCCCTCACCACTATAGCTGCCACTGATCTCACTACCACCACTGATCCCCCCCACCACTGATCCCATCCCCCCACCACCACAACTGCCACTGATCTCATCCCACTCACCACCACCATTGCCACCGATCCCATCCCCCTCACCACTACCACCGATCCCACCCCCCTCACCACCACCACCGATCCCACCCCCCTCACCCCCACCACTGCCCCCGATCCCACCCCCCTCACCACCACCACTGATCCCACCCCCCTCATCACCACTGCCACTGATCCCACCCCCTCATCACCACCACCACTGCCACCGATCCCACCCCCCTCACCACCACCACTGCCACCGATCCCATCCCCCTCACCACTGCCGCCGATCCCACCCCCCTCACCACCACCACTGATCCCACCCCCCTCATCACCACTGCCACTGTTCCCACCCCCCTCATCACCACCACCACTGCCACCAATCCCACCCCCCTCACCACCACCCCTGCTGCCACCGATCCCACCCCCCTCACCACCACCCTTGCTGCCACCGATCCCACCCCCCTCACCACCACCGCTGCCACTGATCCCACCCCCCTCATCACCACCACCACTGCCACTGACCCCACCCCCCTCATCACCACCACCACTGCCACCCTCCCTCACCACCACCACCCCTGCTGCCACCGATCCCACCCCCCTCACCACCACCCCTGCTGCCACCGATCCCACCCCCCTCACCACCACCCTTGCTGCCACTGATCCCACCCCCCTCACCATCACCGCAGCCACTTATCCCACCCCCCTCACCATCACCCCTGCTGCCACTCATCCCACCCCCCTCATCATGTCTGCAACCTCTGACATCTCCTGTACCATGTCCGCACAGCCCCTGACATCTCCTGTACCATGTCTGCACAGCCTCTTACATCTCCTGTACCATGTCCGCACAGCCCCTGACATCTCCTGTACCATGTCCGCACAGCCTCTGACATCTCCTGTACCATGTCCGCACATCCTATGACATCTCCTGTACCATGTCCGCACAACCCCTGACATCTCCTGTACCATGTCCGCACATCCTATGACATTTCCTGTACCATGTCCCCACAGCCTCTGACATCTCCTGTACCATGTCCGCACAGCCTCTGACCTCTCCTGTACCATGTCCGCACAGCCTCTGACCTCTCCTGTACCATGTCCGCACATCCTCTGACCTCTCCTGTACCATGTCCGCACAGCCTCTAACATCTCCTGTACCATGTCCGCACATCCTATGACATCTCCTGTACCATGTCCGCACAGCCCCTGACATCTCCTGTACCATGTCCGCACATCCTATGACATTTCCTGTACCATGTCCCCACAGCCTCTGACATCTCCTGTACCATGTCCGCACAGCCTCTGACATCTTCTGTACCATGTCCCCACAGCCTCTGACCTCTCCTGTACCATGTCCGCACAGCCTCTGACATCTTCTGTACCATGTCCGCACAGCCTCTGACCTCTCCTGTACCATGTCCGCACAGCCTCTGACATCTTCTGTACCATGTCCCCACAGCCTCTGACATCTTCTGTACCATGTCCGCACAGCCTCTGACATCTTCTGTACCATGTCCGCACAGCCTCTGACCTCTCCTGTACCATGTCTGCACAGCCTCTGACCTCTCCTGTACCATGTCCGCACATCCTCTGACCTCTCCTGTACCATGTCCGCACAGCCCCTGACATCTCCTGTACCATGTCCGCACAGCCCCTGACATCTCCTGTACCATGTCCGCACAGCCCCTGACATCTCCTGTATCATGTCCGCAGCCTCTGACATCTCCTGTACCATGTCCGCACAGCCCTTGACATCTCCTGTATCATGTCCGCAGCCTCTGACATCTCCTGTACCATGTCCGCACAGCCCCTGACATCTCCTGTATCATGTCCGCACAGCCTCTGACATCTCCTGTACCATGTCCGCAGCCTCTGACATCTCCTGTACCATGTCCGCACAGCCCCTGACATCTCCTGTATCATGTCCGCACAGCCTCTGACATCTCCTGTACCATGTCCGCACAGCCCCTGACATCTCCTGTACCATGTCCGCAAAGCCTCTGACATCTCCTATACCATGTCCGCACATCCTATGACATCTCCTGTACCATGTCCGCACTTTTACCACTTTTAACTAGAATTCGCTCTTTTATATATAAAGCCCTATATGCTTTTATATCTATCTTATCTGTATATAATACACTCTTCAAATTTGCTTTAAAATGCATGGTTTTCCCTTTTATTAGCAAGAAAATAATGGCATTATGCTATTGGGCCGGTATAATAATGCTATGGGGCTGGTATGAAATTTTTTTTCAGGGCTGAATTTTATTCCCAGTCCGGCCCTGCCAACCACTGGACGTAACCATAATACAACCTCAACATGATATGACAATAATACATCCCCAACATGACCCACCACTGGACGTGACCCTTATACAACTCCAACATGACTAACCACTAGGCATGACCATAATACATACCTCCCAACTTTCTGAGATGGAAATGAGGGACACATATAAGGAAAAGTATGTATTCATAGGACACACCCGCAATGCACCAGCCGCCACTGCCTCCATGCCACTATACACTTGAATGGGTCTTGTGATAATTTGTGGAGCCATGTCATCTGCTGGTGTTGGTCCACTGTGTTTTATCAAGTCCAAAGTCAGCGCAGCCCTCTAGCAGGAAATTCTAGAGCACTTCATGCTTCCCTCTGCTGACCAGCTTCATGGAGATGCTGATTTCATTTTCCAGCAGGACTTGGCACTGCCCACACTGCCAAAAGTACCAATACCTGGTCACATGATCATGGTATCACTGTGCTTGATTGGCCAGCAAACTCGCCTGACCTAAACCCCATAGAGAATCTGTGGGGTATTGTCAAGAGGAAGATGAGAGACACCAGACCCAACAATGCAGACGAGCTGAAGGCCTCTATCAAAGCAACCTGGGCTTCCATAACACCTCAGCAGTGCCACAGGCTGATCGCCTCCATGCCACGCCGCATTGATGCAGTAATTGCCTCCATGCCACTATACACTTGAATGGGTCTTGTGATAATTTGGGGAGCCATGTCATCTGCTGGTGTTGGCCCCACTGTGTTTTATCAACTCCAAAGTCAGCGCAGCCCTCTAGCAGGAAATTCTAGAGCACTTCATGCTTCCCTCTGCTGACCAGCTTTATGGAGATGCTGATTTCATTTTCCAGCAGGTCTTGGCACCACCCACACTGCCAAAACTACCAATACCTGGTCACATGATCATGTTATCACTGTGCTTGATTGGCCAGAAAACTCGCCTGACCTAAACCCCATAGAGTAGGATTGTCAAACTCAATTTCATCGAGAGCCGCATCGGCATTATGGTTTCCCTCAAAGGGCCAGTTGTATCTGTAAGACTATGTATGCAGAGTTCATAAGTGCGCTATGTACAGAGTGCAGAGTTAAGGAGTGTACTTTGTACTTGAAGGGAGATCATTGTCCCCGCCATGAGTGCATGCAGGGCAGGCAGGTATATGTGAGAGCCACCAAGAGGAAAGCTGTCCTTGTAAACACAGAAGGCGTCTGTGTTTACAAGTGATAGTGGTGAGCAGGGAGCGAGAGCCAGAGGTGGTGGAATGGAGTTCCACCACGTTCTGGTTAAAAAAAAAGCCCTGGCTGCAAGGGCCACATAAAATGGCCTGGAGGGCCCAATTTGGCCCCCGGGCCTTGTGTTTGACACATGTGCCATTAAGAATCTGTGGGGTATTGTCAAGAAGAAGATGAGAGACACCAGACCCAACAATGCAGATGAGCTAAAGGCCTCTATCAAAGCAACCTGGGCTTCCATAACACCTCAGCAGTGCCACAGGCTGATCGCCTCCATGCCACGCCACATTGATGCAGTTCATGCAAAAGGAGCCCCGACCAAGTATTGAGTGCATCCTATACTGTACATGGACAGACTTTTCACTAAGACAACATTTCTGTATTAAAAAATCTTATTTGTATTAGTCTTATGTAATATTCTACTGAATGTTGGGGTGTCAATAGCTGTAAGCCATAATCATCAAAATTAAAAGAAAGAAATGTGTGTGTGCGTGTATATATATATATATATATATATATATATATATATATTTATATTTTTATAATTTGTTTATTTTTTTTAAGCATTTTATTTATTTGTTTTTTTCAAAGTAAAGTTATGTATTATAATTTTTACATTGTTGCATTTATCTGGCTTCATGTAATGTAAATGTGTATTTGCCATACCTGTGTTAACCCTGTGCATCCTATACTGTACATGGACAGACTTTCCACTAAGCCAACATTTCTGTATCCTTTTTTTTATTGGTCTTATGTAATATTCTAATTTTCTGAGATACTGAATTTTGGGGTGTCACTAGCTGTAATCCATAATCATCAAAATTAAAAGAAAGAACTGCTTGAAATATATCACTATGTGTGTGACACATCTATATAAAATATGAGTTTCATTTTTTATGAATAGAATTCCTGAAATAAATTAACTTTTTGATAACATTTCATTTTATGAGATGCCCCTGTACTGTATATATAGTATGTGTATCGGTGCACTATTGATCTATCCGGCAATCCGCAGAGCATTGCACCTTCCCATCTCTCACCTGACCAATACTTATTGATATACTTAGCGAGTTATTCCATTATTGATTTATCTGGAGATCTGCAGAACATTGTTCCATCCATCCCCCCCCATACATATTGATATATTCTGCAGATGATTGCACCTCTGATTCAGGGATCAGGTAAGTGATGTTTTGCGAGGGGTGGGGGGATCTGCTCTAAGCCTCCGGAGGAGCGGGGCTCTGGAACCGGTTGGTCTGGTTTGTCCGGTGCACAGGGAGAGCGGTTTTTATTTCACGAAGGTACCATTTAGGATTAGTATAAGAACAGCAAAAGTAGCTGTTTAAATACAGGTTAACGACACCAATCCTGAAAGCCGGCCCGGGGTCCCCCGGGGACAAAGGATTATGTGAGGCTTGGACCTCGGGATATATGAATTGCTCTCTGTTATTGGGAGCCGACTCCTAGGATATGGGGATTAAATGACCATTCCTGCCAAAGAGCTGAAACACAGATACAGGAAATATTCTACCTGCCAAAAGATTTGTAAAGTAATCCACAGGCTCTTGTTATCACCCCCTCCCCCCCCATATGCACACCCCATTGCTGTGATACAGAGCTAAGAAAAGTGACATCACTGCAGTCCTGCTCACTTGGTGTCACTGCCCCGCCTCCTGAGGATTATGAACTACAAGCACACCAGTGAAACCCACCCAGACCGTCCTACCTCATATAACCCCTCTAAAAGGGCATCTAAACCCATGCAATATATTGCATTGCACTCATCCTTAGATATGGTGGCTGCATTCATTTTCTTTTTTCATTTTTTTTTTCCTCTTTATTTTCACCTGGTGATCCTGCCAGTAACACACTTGTAGGCTGGTGCAGTTTATGTTCTCCACTGAAGGTGGCGCTCGATCTCAGCGGCTCTGCAGCTGCAGAGGAAGTCAGGAGGAACCTACAGTAGTTAGTCACTGGCAGGGGCTGACTGGAAACTTTTGGCCCAAGGGGGAAAGTACAAACCAGAGACCCATGGTGCAGCAATTTGACCCCCCTCCCTCTCCCCCTGTTCCCGGTCTCCTCCTGACTCCCATTCCAGGCTAAAGCTCCACTCCAGGTACTCTCTACTCAACGGCCGAATCTGGGTTCCCAACCCTGCCAGCAGGGGGCGGTTCGGAGGAGCTGGGACAGCTCGGTTGTGGATTGCTAGGGGCTAGGGGAGGAGAGCGTCCAGTGGGGCATGGAACCGGCCTCTGCTTAGACACAGTTTACACCATCCATGTTAGGGGGGAGGCCTGCATTCTGTCCTTGGATCCTCTGCACTCAGTAGGTCAGTGGTGTGGCATGTCTGTGGCAGGAGTGGTGCAGCGTTTTTACGGGGCATCAGAGCAGCCCAGGGGGCAATTGTCCCCCTGGCCCAATCCTCCCCTGGTCACTGGGAAGCAATACGGTTGGATACTGTTGCCCCATTTTGGGTCAGGCAGAGCCTATTTAGGGCCCTGGCTCCTGGGTTTGATGCACTTTATTCGAGTGGGTAGCATACCTACCAGAGTGCATGAGCATCATGAGAAATGTAGTTCCAAAACATCTGGGGTGCCATGGTTTTCCATCACTGTCCTAGGGTGACAACAGTGCTCCCCCAAAGATACAGTAGAGAGAAGGAGTGTTGCCACCCTAGGGCAGGAAGCGTGTAAGTGGGGTGCAGCGGCAATAATCCACACGGTCAGGTGCAATAATTAACTTGCATTGAAGCAATGCAGCAACACTCCACAACAATCCCGGTGGGAAGACTGCCCAACCAGATGCACTCATGGTTACAGCAAAAGGAACAGAGGAGGTTTTAGCCAGAATGCCAGCATCTGTAGAGAGGGCAGAATGAGGTTTGGCCGTTTTGTGCCCAATCGGGAGGAGTTGTGACCCCACGCTTTCCATCCTCGTCAGGTACCTTTCCCTATCGCTAGTACTGTCTCTAAGAGACAGGGTACCTTTCCCTGCTCTACCCCATAGCTCCCAACTGTCCCTGATTTGGAACAAAGCCCCCCTATCCCTTTTTCCTCCTCATTTGTCCCTCATTTCATCAATAGAACACTTTCAATGGTGGATTTTACTGGTCAAAATGGAGCAAACAAGAGAAGACCATAGTTAGGTTTTCATAAAAGTTATTGTTTAGTGAGGAGATGTGTTTAATTCTCATCAGTGAAGGACTACGAACGTTCATCCTGAGGGAGCACACACAATCGGCTTTGCCATTTTATGACAGTTCCCAAATTCATTTTAGTGAATTGGCCATTACATACATTATATGGCCAAGAGTATGAGGACTCCCCTCCCAATGACTGCGCTTTGGTGTCTCTGGTGAAGAGTCCTGGTAATAGTTCATCAAACAAAGACATTGTAGACAATTGAGCCCTTCTAACCTTGTGGTAATAGTTTGGGGAAGACCCTTTTCTGATATTGACTGTGCCCCTGTGCACAAAGCCAGCTCCGTAAAGTCATGGTTTGACCATTTTGGCGTGGAGAAAGTAAATTATTCTCCACAGACCCCTGACCTCAACCCTACTTAAAGCGGAGTTCCGGGCACAAAATCGATATTTTTTTTTGTGCCCGTCCGCTTGTTCCCCTTCACCTGAAAAGGAATTGGATAGTTAGGTTTTTTTTTTTTTTTATTTACTCACCTTGTAATTGAAGATCGAATATACTCACCTAGTCTTCACTTCCTCCCTCTGTGCCGCGGCTCCGCCGTCACTTCCGGGCTTGCACTGATTCCTGGGAGCTGAACGTCATCGCTCCCAGGAATCAATGCGACGGCACCGGCCCCGCTCGTCACTTCCGGGCGACGCCGCATTCCCCTGCTAAACAGCTTCTGGGCATGCCCAGAAGCTGTGGAGGAATGCGGCGCCGCACCGGAAGTGACGAGAGGGGCCGGTGCAGGCGCATTCTGGGAGAAGAAGACGCGGAAGAAGACACCGAAGAGCACCGCGCCGGCTTCAGCTGCCCACAAGAGAGATGGAAACACTGTGGAAGAAATTTTATAAGTGAGTATTTCCTCTAAAAGGTAAGTGCGAACCGGGACAGATCAGAGGCTATCCATTGTGGAATGTACTAGCCCTGACTGTCCCGGGGGTATGTTTGTTGAAAAATGATTTCTGTGCCCGGAACTCCGCTTTAACACCTTTGGATTATTTGGAATGCCAGTTGTAAACCAGGTCTTCTCATCCGACATCAATACTTGACCCCACAAACGGGCACACATTCCACAGACATCCTCCAACATTCAGTGGAATTCCTTGCCAGAAGAGTGAAGCAAGCTCCATAAAGACATGGTTTGACCATGAGCAGTAGGGTGTTCAACCCTACTCAACAACTTTCAGATGGAACCTTTTGGGATTCCATCACTGATTGGGAGTCTTCTTATCCAACATCAAAACCTGACCTCATAAATGGGATACAGTCCCACAGACACCAATTTTGTGGGAAACCTTTCTAGAAAAGCGGAGAAAGCTCCATGAAGATCTGGTTTAACCAGTTTGTTGTGGAGGAGCTTGAGTGGCCTACACAGAGCCCCAACCTCAACCCTACTGAACACCTTTGGGATGAATTTTTAACGCTGACTGTGATTTAGGTCTTCTCATCCAACATAAGTGCTTGACCTCAAAAATGGGCATAAATTCCCACAGACACACTCCAATATTTTGTGGGAAGTCTTCCTAGAGGAGTGGAGCCAGCTCCATAAAGACATGCTTTGACCAGTTAGGTGTGGAGGAAATTGAATGGCCTGATTAGAGCCCTGACCTCAACCCTAACAAACACCTTTGGGATGAACTGGAACACCAATGGTGAGCCAGGTCTTATCCAACATCAGTACCTGATCTCACAAATTTTCTTTTTGCTGATTGTCAGTTCAAGGGCCAGATTAACATAGGGGCTATTGGAGCTGCAGCTCCAGGCCCCTACCTTTTATATAGGCCCCGGGTTGGCCATATTCACTGTTACCGCTCTTCTGTCACTTGTAAACACAGAAGTCTGGCTTCTATGCTCGCTTCCCCAGGCAGCACCCTCAGAACCTCCCCACACAGCGCGAAGGCCGGACAAGGAGGGACAGTTGCCGATGCATGGATGTGTTTATGGGCTTCAGAGACAGCATCCCATGTTGAATTAGGCATGCATGGCTGCACCCTTCCTCCTCTGGGTGCATGCCAAGGCACGGCCCTTAAGGCCCTTCAAAATCCTCAGCACCAAGCCCATGATGCTCTTAATCCGGCCCTGGTCAGTTCTCAAAGTCACACTCCAAAAATTTGTGGGAAGCCTCTCCAGAAGAGTAGAGCCAGCTCCATAAATACATGGTAAGAAAGCGCTAGAGTGACCTGTATAGAGCCCTGACTTCAACCCTACTAAACACCTTTGGCATTAACCACTTAAGCCCTTGAAGATTTTACCCCCTTCCTGACCAGGGGGTTTTTTGCGATTTTTTACTGCGTGACTTTAACTGACAATTTGCGCGGTCGTGCGACGCTGTACCTAAACAAATTTCACGTCCTTTTTTTTCCCCACAAACAGAGCTTTCTTTTGGTGGTATTTGATCACCTGTGCGATTTTTTGATCATGCGCTATAAACAAAAAAAGAGCATAAATTTTGCAAAAATAGCAATATTTTTCACTTTTTTATACAGTGGGTACGGAAAGTATTCAGACCCCCTTAAATTTTTCACTCTTTGTTATATTGCAGCCATTTGCTAAAATCATTTAAGTTCATTCTTCTTCCTCATGAATGTACACACAGCTCCCCATACTGACAGAAAAACACAGAATTGTTGACATTGTTGCAGATTTATTAAAAAAGAAAAACTGAAATATCACATGGTCCTAAGTATTCAGACCCTTTGCTGTGACACTCATATATTTAACTCAGGTGCTTTCCATTTCTTCTGATCATCCTTGAGATGGTTCTACACCTTCATTTGAGTCCAGCTGTGTTTGATTATACTGATTGGACTTGATTAGGAAAGCCACACACCTGTCTATATAAGACCTTCCAGATCACAATGCATGTCAGAGCAAATGAGAATCATGAGGTCAAAGGAACTGCCTGAAGAGCTCAGAGACAGAATTGTGGCAAGGCACAGATCTGGCCAAGGTTACAAAAAGATTTCTGCTGCACTTAAGGTTCCTAAGAGCACAGTGGCCTCCATAATCCTCAAATGGAAGACGTTTGGGACGACCAGAACCCTTCCTAGAGCTGGCCGTCCAGCCAAACTGAGCTATCGGGGGAGAAGAGCCTTGGTGAGAGAGGTGAAGAAGAACCCAAAGATCACTGTGGCTGAGCCCCAGACATGCAGTCAGGAGATGGGAGAAAGTTGTAGAAAGTCAACCATCACTGCAGCCCTCCACCAGTCGGGGCTTTATGGCAGAGTGGCCCGACGGAAGCCTCTCCTCAGTGTAAGATACATGAAAGCCTGCATGGAGTTTGCTAAAAAAACACCTGAAGGACTCCAAGATGGTGAGAAATAAGATTCTCTGGTCTGATGAGACCAAAATAGAACTTTTTGGCCTTAATTCTAAGCGGTATGTGTGGAGAAAACCAGGCACTGCTCATTACCTGTCCAATACAGTCCCAACAGTGACGCATGGTGGTGGCAGCATCATGCTGTGGGGGTGTTTTTCAGCTGCAGGGACAGGACGACTGGTTGCAATCGAGGGAAAGATGAATGCGGCCAAGTACAGGGATATCCTGGACAAAAACCTTCTCCAGAGTGCTCTGGACCTCAGACTGGGCCGAAGGTTTACCTTCCAACAAGACAATGACCCTAAGCACACAGCTAAAATAACGAAGGAGTGGCTTCACAACAACTCCGTGACTGTTCTTGAATGGCCCAGCCAGAGCCCTGACTTAAACCCAATTGAGCATCTCTGGAGAGACCTAAAAATGGCTGTCCACCAACATTTACCATCCAACCTGACAGAACTGGAGAGGATCTGCAAGGAGGAATGGCAGAGGATCCCCAAATCCAGGTGTGAAAGACTTGTTGCATCTTTCCCAAAAAGACTCCTGGCTGTATTAGATCAAAAGGGGGCTTCTACTAAATACCGAGCAAAGGGTCTGAATACTTAGGACCATGTGATATTTCTGTTTTTCTTTTTTAATAAATCTGCAACAATGTCAACAATTCTGTGTTTTTCTGTCAGTATGGGGTGCTATGTGTACATTCATGAGGAAGAAGAATGAACCTAAATGATTTTAGCAAATGGCTGCAATATAACAAAGAGTGAAAAATTTAAGGGGGTCTGAATACTTTCTGTACCCACTGTATATGAAATTCCCCCCAAAAAAATGTAAAAATCAAAATTTTTTAACATTTTCGACCAATTTGTTTTATGCTACATATGTTTGGTAAAAAAAATCGCAAAAAGCGTATTTTGATTGGTTTGCGCAAAAGTTATCGCGTTTACTAACAAAGGGAAAGCTTTTTGTCATTTTTGGTGTTTTTTTTTTTAACGAGTAATGGCGGCGATCTGCGATTTTTTTTTTTGCGGGACTGTGACATTGCGGCGGACAGATCGGACCCCTGACTGACATTTTTGACACTTTTGGGGGTACCAGTGACATTACTGCAGTAATCAGTGCTATACATATGCACTGTTACTGTAAACATGACACTGGCAGGGAAGGGGTTAACTGTATTGGAGAGGGAGGGGTTAAGTGTGTCCTAGGGGCGTGCTTCTAACTGTGATGGGACATGTCTCCTATTGTAAAAACAGAGATCAACGGTTCTACATAGTAGAACCATCTGATCTACATTTTTACACAGGGGAGAATGACAGGCGGCTTGTTTACATAAGCCGCCTGCCTTTCTCCCGCTCTACCGACGATCGTAGTGTGACCGGCGGACATCGGGGTCCGCCGGTCACACGCGCGGACTCCTCTGTGAACGAGCCGGGGCGGGCGCGCGCCTCAGCGGGCGCGCTCTCGCCCGCTATTGGCTCCCAAGCCGGTCACAGGCGAGCGACGTAGACCTACGTCACTCTGCCTGGCCGGGGCTGACTGCCGCAATAAATATACTGTGCGCAGTCGGCAACCGGTTAATTGGAACAGTGATGCTGAGCCAGGTCTTCTCATGCAACATCAGTACTAAACTTCACAAATGTTCTGGCTGATTGGACACAAATACCACAGACATACTCCAGACATTTGTGGCAGCCTCCCAAGAAGAGTGGAGCCAGCTCCATAAAGATATTCTGTGAAGGAACTTGAGAGTCCTGCACAGAGCTCTGACCTCAACCCTACTGACCATCTTTGGGGTGGAATGTCGATTGTGAGCCAGGTCTTCTCATTCAACATAAGTTCTTGACCTCACAGATGGGCACACATTCCACAGATACACTCCAAACTTGTGTGGTATTTCTTTCTAGAAGAGTGGAGCCAGCTCCATAAAGACATGGTGTGGTGGATCTCCAGCGTCCTGCGCAGAGCCCCGACCTCAACCCTACTGAACACTTTGGAATTAATTGCATTGCTGATTGTGAGGCAAGTCTTCTCATCCAGCATCAACACTTGACCTCACAAATGGGATACATTCATACAGGCACACTCCAAATTCTTATAAAAGCCTTCCCAGAAGATTGGAGGCCCTTATACGGGGCCAACTCTATATTAATGGCCATGGTTCTGGAATGAGATGTCCAACAACTAACGTATATAGATGTGATGGTTCACATTTTGTGGGAAGCCTTCCCAGAAGAGTGGAGGCCCTTATACAGGGCCAACTCTATATTAATGGCCATGGTTCTGGAATGAGATGTCCAACAAACGTATATCGATGTGATGGTTCACATTTTGTGGGAAGCCTTCCCAGAAGATTGGAGGCCCTTTTACGGGGCCAACTCTATATTAATGGCCATGGTTCTGGAATGAGATGTCCAACAAACATATATCGATGTGATGGTTCACATTTTGTGGGAAGCCTTCCCAGAAGATTGGAGGCCCTTATACGGGGCCAACTCTATATTAATGGCCATGGTTCTGGAATGAGATGTCCAACAAATGTATATAGATGTGATGGTTCACATTGTGTGGGAAGCCTTGCCAGAAGATTGGAGGCCCTTATACGGGGCCAACTCTATATTAATGATCATGGTTCTGGAATGAGATGTCCAACAAACGTATATCGATGTGATAATTCACATTTTGTGGGAAGCCTTCCCAGAAGATTGGAGGCCCTTATACGGGGCCAACTCTATATTAATGGCCATGGTTCTGGAATGAGATGTCCAACAAACGTATATAGATGTGATGGTTCACATTTTGTGGGAAGCCTTCCCAGAAGATTGGAGGCCCTTATATGGGGCCAACTCTATATTAATGGCCATGGTTCTAGAATGAGATGTCCAACAAATGTATATAGATGTGATGGTTCACATTTTGTGGAAAGCCTTCCTAGAAGAGTGGAGCCAGCTCCTCAAAGCTATGGTTTGACCAGATTGTGGTGGAGAAACTTGAGTGGCCTGCACAAAGCCCCGACCTCAACCCTACTGAACACCTTTGGGATAAATTGGAAAGCTGATTGTAAATTAGGTCTTCTCATTCAACATCAGCACCTGACCTCACAAATGGACAAAAATTCCCAAAGACACTAACCAAATTCTTGTATGAACCTTCTCAGAAGCTTGGAGGCTGTTAATGTAAACAGGGCCAACTCAATATCAAAGGCCATGGTTCTGGAATGGGATGTCCAACAACCTCTTATAGATGAGATGGCCCACAAAGTGCACATAGGGACCAAGGAGAATTGTTTAATGAGAAAGAAACTGGATGGGCGGATGAAACTTTTAGGCAATCAAAAATATAATTTTAAATTCAGATATTACTCAACGTACAATGTCAAGATTATGAATTATTGCTTAACCACTTGCCGACCGCTCACGTTGAGGGTACTGCGGCAAAGTGGCTCGTTATCGTCCAGCGACGTAGACCTACGTCGCTGGACAACGCCCGCGCGCGCGCCGCCGGAGGCTCGCTCCCGTTGTATTCAGACACAGCGGGAGTCGGGCCAGGGGAGGAGATGCGGTGATCACCGCCGCTCTTCCCCGATCGTCGGAGATCGAGTGTGGAAATGCGCCCGCTTGTGTAAACAAAGCCGGCGGATCTCTTAAGTGACAGGCAGGGACAGATTACAGGATTCAGCATAGCTGAACCTGCGATCTGTGTCTGTGTCACACAGTCCCCTCCCCCCACACACGTCAGTAAGCATGAGGCATACATTTAACCCCTTGATCACCAATAAAGTTATCCCCTTCCCTGCCAGTGTCATTATTACAGTAACAGTGCATATTTTTAGCACTGATTACTGTAGTAATGTCACTGGTCCCCTCAAAAGTGTCAAAAATGTCAGTCAAGGGTCCGATCTGTCCGCCGCAATGTCGCAGTCCCGCAAAAAAAAATCGCAGATCGCTGCTATTACTAGTATAAAAATAAACAATAAAAATGACAAATCTTTCCCATAGTTAGTAAACGCAATAACATTTGCGCAAACCAATCAAAATACGCTTATTGTGATTTTTTTTTTACCAAAAATATGCAGCAGAAAACAAATTGGCCTAAAATGTTAAAAAATTTAGATTTTTAAATTTTTTTTGGGAATGTTATATATCAGAATGTGAAAAATATTGTTTTTTTTTTTCAAAAGTGTTGCTCTTTTTTTCAAAAATTTAAAATCGCACAGGTGATCAAATACCACCAAAAGAAAGCTCTATTTGTGGGGAAAAAAAGGACATAAATGTAATTTGGGTACAGCATCACACGACCGCGCAATTGTCCGGTAAAGTAACGCAGTGCGGAATCGCAAAATATAGCCTGGTCAGGAATGGGGTAAAAACTTCCGGTCTTAAAGCGGTTAAAAATGCGCTCACTGAGGATTTTTTTGTCAAAGACATATAGCTAAATACATTTTGGCCTAAATATATGACAAAAATTGAATATATTGGATATTTTTTAACTGTCAAAGTAGAAAAATATTGTTATTTTTTCAAAATTTTTGCTCTTTTTTTTATTAATATCGCAAAAAATGAAAAGCGCAGAGGTGATCAAATACCACCAAAAGAAAGCTCTGTTTGTGGGGAAAAAAAGACGTAAATTTTGTTTGGATACGGCATTGCATGACCGCGCAATTGTCAGTTAAAGTCGCGCAGTGCCAAGTTGCAAAAAGTGGCCTGGACGTAAAGCAGGAAAATCCTCCGGTGGTAAAGTGGTTAATGACCCAACACCTATTTAATTTAGCTACAAGGATTCTGATGGTGAAATCCTACATTGATATCTGAAAGTGGTTCCTTTGGTCACCATTCGTCCTTCCCCATCCAAGACTTTGTCTCGAACTACGGCCCTCCAGTTGTTCAGGAACTACAATTCCCATCATGCCTAGTAATGTCTGTGAATGTCAGAATTTTATAAAGCCTCATAGGATGTGTAGTTCTGCAACAGTTGAAGGGCCGTAGTTTGGGAATCCCTGGTCTAAAGAAGTCTGAATTTGTTATGAATGTAGGATAGTCCAGCCGATGGCGTTTTTTGGCACGCTCGCTGGCTCCTGGCTGTATGCTGGGCACAGATGCATGGACATGGGCAGCAAGTTGGAGGCTGACTGACACATATTGTTTAAGATTCCCGGACCCTCTGGTCAGGATGTGACCTCTCAACAGCCTGCAAAAACAATTCCATCACAGCTCAGCCAGGACAGGGGAGACACAGAGGCGTCTCTGTCATGTGTGTATGTCACAGCACCAAGTGTCACCATTATCTCCTTTAGTGTCAATATATACACTGCTGTCCATCCATCTGTATGATGTCACCACAGATGGTTTGTGTCACCAGAAAACTGGGGGGGTTGGGTTTTAAAGATATCTCAAGGCATAGCCAGTCACAATGTCTCGACACCAGAGGAGCTTACACTCTAATGTCCCCCCACAGTCACACACTATTATTATTATACATTTATATAGCTCTGACATATACCGCAGTGCTGTACAGAGATCACTGAGCCAGTCACATCAGTCTCTGTACCAGAGGAGCTTACACTCTAATGTCCCCCCACAGTCACATCAGTCTCTGTACCAGAAGAGCTTACACTCTAATGTCCCCCCAGTCACATCAGTCTCTGTGCCAGAGGAGCTTACACTCTAATGTCCCCCCACAGTCACATCAGTCTCTGTGCCAGAGGAGCTTACACTCTAATGTCCCCCCACAGTCACATCAGTCTCTGTGCCAGAGGAGCTTACACTCTAATGTCCCCCCACAGTCACATCAGTCTCTGTGCCAGAGGAGCTTACACTCTAATGTCCCCCCACAGTCACATCAGTCTCTGTACCAGAGGAGCTTACACTCTAATGTCCCCCCACAGTCACATCAGTCTCTGTGCCAGAGGAGCTTACACTCTAATGCCCCCTCCCCCCACAGTCACATCAGTCTCTGTACCAGAAGAGCTTACACTCTAATGTCCCCCCACAGTCACATCAATCTCTGTACCAGAGGAGCTTACACTCTAATGTCCCCCCACAGTCACATCAATCTCTGTACCAGAGGAGCTTACACTCTAATGCCCCCTCCCCCCACAGTCACATCAGTCTCTGTACCACAGGAGCTTACACTCTAATGTCCCCCCACAGTCACACACTATTATTATTATACATTTATATAGCTCTGACATATACCGCAGTGCTGTACAGAGATCACTGAGCCAATCACATCAGTCTCTGTACCAGAGGAGCTTACACTCTAATGTCCCCCCACAGTCACATCAGTCTCTGTACTAGAGGAGCTTACACTCTAATGCCCCCTCCCCCCACAGTCACATCAGTCTCTGTACCAGAGGAGCTTACACTCTAATGTCCCCCCACAGTCACATTAGTCTCTGTACCAGAGGAGCTTACACTCTAATGTCCCCCCTCAGTCACATCAGTCTCTGTACCAGAGGAGCTTACACTCTAATGTCCCCCCACAGTCACATCAGTCTCTGTACTAGAGGAGCTTACACTCTAATGCCCCCTCCCCCCACAGTCAAATCAGTCTCTGTACCAGAGGAGCTTACACTCTAATGTCCCCCCACAGTCACCGACTATTATTATTATACATTTATATAGCTCTGACATATACCTCAGTGCTGTACAGAGATCACTGAGCCAGTCCCATCAGTCGCTGTACCAGAGGAGCTTACACTCTAATGTCCCCTCCCCCACAGTCACATCAGTCTCTGTACCAGAGGAGCTTACACTCTGCCCCCCCCCCCCCGTCACACACTATTATTATTATTATACATTTATATAGCTCTGACATATACCTCAGTGCTGTACAGAGAACACTGAGCCAGTCACATCAGTCTCTGTACCAGAGGAGCTTACACTCTAATGTCCCCCCAACGTCACATCAGTCTCTGTACCAGAGGAGCTTACACTCTAATGTCCCCCGCAGTCACACAATATCATTATTATACATTTATATAGCTCTGACATATACCTCAGTGCTGTACAGAGATCACTGAGCCAGTCCCATCAGTCTCTGTACCAGAGGAGCTTACACTCTAATGTCCCCTCCCCCACAGTCACATCAGTCTCTGTACCAGAGGAGCTTACACTCTAATGTCCCTCCCACAGTCACACACTATTTATATTATACATTTATATAGCTCTGACATATACTGCAGTGCTGTACAGAGAACACTGAGCCAGTCTCAGGGCAGAGCTGGAATCCATTGTTGTACAGTAGGAAGAGTGCAGAGGGTTGCATTGTATAATTATTTCCATACTGACCCCTGTGGCGTCCGTCTCCCCCGCCAGTTTCTGTCTGATGAGATCATTTAACCCTCAGATTCCACAGTTGACCCTTTTCCTCCAACCCTTTCCCTGAATCCTCCTCCGTCTCCACTAACACTGATCTACAACATAGAGTGACCCCTCCAGCAGGGGACAATGTGACACCTCTAGGACAGGTATAAGAGGGGACAGTCTGACACCTCTAGGACAGGCATAGGAGGGGACAATGTAGCACCTCCAGGACAGGTACAGGAGGGGATAATGTGACAGCTCTAGGACAGGTACAGGAGGATAGTGTGACACCTCTAGGACAGTGTGACACCTCTAGGACAGGTACAGGAGGGGACAGTGTGACACCTCTAGGACAGGTATAGGAGGGGACAATGTGACACCTCTAGAACAGGTACAGGAGCGGACAGTGTGACTCCTCTAGGACAGGTACAGGAGGGGACAGTGTGACACCTCTAAAACAGGTACAGGAGGGGACAGTGTGACACCTCTAGGACAGGTACAGGAGGGGACAGTGTGACACCTCTAGGACAGGTATAGGAGGGGACAATGTGACACCTCTAGAACAGGTACAGGAGCGGACAGTGTGACTCCTCTAGGACAGGTACAGGAGGGGACAGTGTGACACCTCTAAAACAGGTACAGGAGGGGACAGTGTGACACCTCTAGAACAGGTACAGGAGGGGACAATGTGACAACTCTAGAACAGGTACAGGAGGGGACAGTGTGGCACCTCTAGGATAGGTATAGGAGGGGATAATGTGACAACTCTAGAACAGTTACAGCAGGAGGGGACAGCATGACATCTCTAGGACAGGTACAGGAGGGGACAGTGTGACACCTCTAGGACAGGTATAGGAGGGGACAATGTGGCACCTCTAGGACAGGTAAAGGAGGGGATAATGTGACAACTCTAGAACAGTTACAGCAGGAGGGGACAGCATGACATCTCTAGGACAGGTACAGGAGGGGACAGTGTGACACCTCTAGGACAGGTATAGGATGGGACAGTGTGACACCTCTAGGACAGGTATAGGAGGGGACAATGTGGCACCTCTAGGACAGGTACAGGAGGGGACAGTGTGACACCTCTAGGACAGGTATAGGAGGGGACAGTGTGACACCTCTAGGACAGGTATAGGAGGGGACAGTGTGACACCTCTAGAACAGGTACAGGAGGGGACAGTGTCACACCTTTAGGACAGGTACAGGAGGGGACAGTGTGACACCTCTAGGACAGGTACAGGAGGGGACAGTTTAACACCTCTTGGACAGGTATATGAGGGGGACAGTGTGAGAACTCTAGGACAGGTACAGGAGGAGACAGTGTGACATTTCTAGGACAGGTATAGGAGGGGACAGTGTGACACCTCTAGGACAGGCATAGGAGGGGACAGTGTGACACCTCTAGGACAGGCATAGGAGGGGACAATGTGACACCTCTAGGACAGGTACAGGAGGGGACAGCATGACACCTCTAAGACAGGTATAGGAGGGGACAGAGTGACACCTCTAGGACAGGTATAGGAGGGGACAGTGTGACACCTCTAGGACAGGTACAGGAGGGGACAGTGTGACACCTCTAGGACAGGTATAGGAGGGGACAGAGTGACACCTCTAGGACAGGTATAGGAGGGGACAGTGTGACACCTCTAGAACAGGTACAGGAGGGGACAGTGTGACACCTCTAGGACAGGTACAGGAGGGGACAGTGTGACACCTCTAGGACAGGTACAGGAGGGGACAGTTTGACACCTCTTGGACAGGTATATGAGGGGGACAGTGTGAGAACTCTAGGACAGGTACAGGAGGAGACAGTGTGACATTTCTAGGACAGGCATAGGAGGGGACAGTGTGACACCTCTAGGACAGGCATAGGAGGGGACAATGTGACACCTCTAGGACAGGTACAGGAGGGGACAGCATGACACCTCTAGGACAGGTATAGGAGGGGACAGAGTGACACCTCTAGGACAGGCATAGGAGGGGACAATGTGACACCTCTAGGACAGGTACAGGATTGGACAGGGTGACACCTCTAGGACAGGTATAGAAGGGGACAGTGTGACACCTCTAGGACAGGTACAGGAGGGGACAGTGTGACACCTCTAGGACAGGTATAGGAGGGGACAGTGTGACACCTCTAGGACAGGTATAGGAGGGGACAATGTGGCACCTCCAGGACAGGTATAGGAGGGGACAATGTGACACCTCTAGGACAGGTACAGGATTGGACAGGGTGACACCTCTAGGACAGGCATAGGAGGGGACGATGTGACAGCTCTAAGACAGGTACAGGAGGGGACAGTGTGACACCTCTAGGACAGGCATAGGAGGGGACAATGTGACACCTCTATGACAGGTATGGGAGGGGACAAGGTGACACCTCTAGAACAGGTACAGGAGGGGACAGTGTGACACCTCTAGGACAGGTACAGGAGGGGACAGTGTGACACCTCTAGGACAGGTACAGGAGGGGACAGTGTGACACCCCTAGGACAGGTATAGGAGGGGACAGTGTGACACCTCTAGGACAGGTACAGGAGGGGACAATGTGACACCTCTAGGACAGGTACAGGAGGGGACAGTGTGACACCCCTAGGACAGGTATAGGAGGGGACAGTGTGACACCTCTAGGACAGGTAAGGGAGGGCACAGCATGACACCTCTAGGACAGGTATAGGAGGGGACAGTGTGACACCTCTAGGACAGGTACAGGAGGGGACAGTGTGACACCTCTAGGACAGGTACAGGAGGGGACAATGTGACACCTCTAGGACAGGTACAGGAGGGGACAGTGTGACACCCCTAGGACAGGTATAGGAGGGGACAGTGTGACACCTCTAGGACAGGTAAGGGAGGGCACAGCATGACACCTCTAGGACAGGTATAGGAGGGGACAGTGTGACACCTCTAGGACAGGTACAGGAGGGGACAGTGTGACACCTCAGGGACAGGTATAGGAGGGGACAGTGTGACACCTCTAGGACAGGTACAGGAGGGGAGAGTGTGACTCCTCTAGGACAGGTACAGGAGGGGAGAGTGTGACTCCTCTAGGACAGGTACAGGAGGGGAGATTGTGACACTTCTAGGACAGGTATAGGAGGGGACAGTGTGACATCTCTAGGACAGGTATAGGAGGGGGCAGTAAGACACCTCTAGGACAGGTACAGGAGGGGACAATGTGACACCTCTAGGACAGGTACAGGAGGGGAAAGTGTGACACCATTAGGACAGGTATAGGAGGGGACAGTAAGACACCTCTAGGACAGGTACAGGAGGGGACAATGTGACACCTCTAGGATAGGTACAGGAGGGGAGAGTGTGACTTCTCTAGGACAGGTACAGGAGGGGACAGTGTGACACCTCTAGGACAGGTACAGGAGGGGACAATGTGACACCTCTAGGACAGGTACAGGAGGGGACAGTGTGACACCTCTAGGACAGGTACAGGAGGGGACAGTGTGGCATATCTAGGACAGGTACAGGAGGGGACAGTGTGACACCTCTAGGACAGGTACAGGAGGGGACAGTGTGACACCTCTAGGACAGGTACAGGAGGGGACAATGTGACACCTCTAGGACAGGTACAGGAGGGGACAGTGTGACACCCCTAGGACAGGTATAGGAGGGGACAGTGTGACACCTCTAGGACAGGTAAGGGAGGGCACAGCATGACACCTCTAGGACAGGTATAGGAGGGGACAGTGTGACACCTCTAGGACAGGTACAGGAGGGGACAGTGTGACACCTCTAGGACAGGTATAGAAGGGGACAATGTGACACCTCTAGGACAGGTATAGGAGGGGACAGTGTGCCACCTCTAAGATAGGTACAGGAGGGGACAGCATGACACCTCTAGGACAGGTATAGGAGGGGACAGTGTGACACCTCTAGGACAGGTACAGGAGGGGACAGTGTGACACCTCAGGGACAGGTATAGGAGGGGACAGTGTGACACCTCTAGGACAGGTACAGGAGGGGAGAGTGTGACTCCTCTAGGACAGGTACAGGAGGGGAGAGTGTGACTCCTCTAGGACAGGTACAGGAGGGGAGATTGTGACACTTCTAGGACAGGTATAGGAGGGGACAGTGTGACATCTCTAGGACAGGTATAGGAGGGGGCAGTAAGACACCTCTAGGACAGGTACAGGAGGGGACAATGTGACACCTCTAGGACAGGTACAGGAGGGGAAAGTGTGACACCATTAGGACAGGTATAGGAGGGGACAGTAAGACACCTCTAGGACAGGTACAGGAGGGGACAATGTGACACCTCTAGGATAGGTACAGGAGGGGAGAGTGTGACTCCTCTAGGACAGGTACAGGAGGGGACAGTGTGACACCTCTAGGACAGGTACAGGAGGGGACAATGTGACACCTCTAGGACAGGTACAGGAGGGGACAGTGTGACACCTCTAGGACAGGTACAGGAGGGGACAGTGTGGCATATCTAGGACAGGTACAGGAGGGGACAGTGTGACACCTCTAGGACAGGTATAGGAGAGGACAGTGTGACACCTCTAGGACAGGAACAGGAGGGGACAGAATGACACCTCTAGGACAGGTACAGGAGTGGACAGTGTGACACCTCTAGGACAGGTACAGGAGGGGACAGTGTGGCATATCTGGGACAGGTACAGGAGGGGACAGTGTGACACCTCTAGGACAGGTATAGGAGAGGACAGTGTGACACCTCTAGGACAGGAACAGGAGGGGACAGAATGACACCTCTAGGACAGGTACAGGAGTGGACAGTATGACACCTCTAGGACAGGTACAGGAGGGGACAGTATGTTATTGTAGGACCTGTTGGATGGAGATTCCTCTGAGGACCTGAGATATTGAGCAGTGAGAGTGTGATGGTGACATATAGGGACTGAATGGGTCTATATTGTGCTGTCAGTGACACTGTGTGACCCCAGGAAGCCTGCGCTGCGTTCCCTTCCCTACCAGTGTCCGGACTGTGACATTCCAAATCCCGGGATTTCCTATCACACCACCCTGACATTTCCTGCTTATACACACTGAGAGACAGCGAGAGAGACAAGAGAGAGGAGAGGAGGACATGAGAGGCCTGCTCACAATTCTTCCATCACCCAATACAAACCTGGAGACCATGGAGGGATTTTATGCAGCTTGAGGAAGACTGCATTAGGAATACAGGGTTAATTTCAGTGCTGGCCGGGATGATCCAAAGAGTCAGCTCTCCTGGACTGGAATTATAATGGGGGGGGGGGGGGCAGGGTATAGGGTCAGTGTCACCTGCAACCTCTGTAGTCCTTAATAATACAGCATTGGATTTGTGTTATCTACACTCATGCAGACATGAAAATATTTTTTATATTTATTATATTTTATATTTAATTTGACTCAAGGGCCTTAGGAGGGTGATCTGGGGTTATTATGGGGTTCTGTGCACCCAGTGACCCCACTCAGCCTGTACATGGGCCGTAGGGTGATCTGGAGTCACTATAGGGCTCTGTACACCTGGTGTGACCCCGCTCAGTCCCTACATAGGAAGAAGGGTGACCTGGGGGCACTATGGGGCTCTGTACACCTGGTGTGATCCCGCTCAGTCCCTACATAGGAAGGAGGGTGACCAGGGGGCACTATAGGTCTATGTACACCCGGTGACCCCGCTCAGCCCTTACATGGGATGGAGGGTGATCTGGAGTCACTATAGGGCTCTGTACACCTGGTGTGACCCCTCTTAGTCCCTACATAGGAAGGAGGGTGACCTTGGGGCACTATAGGACTATGTACACCCGGTGAGCCCGCTCAGCCCTTACATGGGATGGAGGGTGATCTGGAGTCACTATAGGGCTCTGTACAGCCGGTGTGACCCCCGCTCAGTCCCTACATAGGACGGAGGGTGATCTGGAGTCACTATATAGCTCTGTACACTCGGTGTGACCCCCGCTCAGTCCCTACATGGGAAGGAGGGTGATCTGGGGACACTATGGGTCTATGTACACCCGGTGACCCTCCTCAGTCCCTACATAGGACAGGCGGGGGTTGATCTGGAGTCACTATAGGGCTCTGTACACCTGGTGACCCCGCTCAGTCTTTACATGGGCTGAAGAGTGATCTGGAGGTACTATGGGGCTCTATACACCCAGTAACCCCGCTCAGTCTTTACATGGGCCGAAGAGTGATCTGGAGTCACTATGGGGCTCTGTACAACCGGTGACCCCGCTCAGTCTTTACATGGGCCGAAGAGTGATCTGGAGTCACTATGGGGCTCTGTACAACCGGTGACCCCGCTCAGTCTTTACATGGGCCGAAGAGTGATCTGGAGTCACTATGGGGCTCTGTACAACCGGTGACCCCGCTCAGTCTTTACATGGGCCGAAGAGTGATCTGGAGTCACTATGGGGCTCTGTACACCCGGTGACCCCGCTCAGTCTTTACATGGGCCGAAGAGTGATCTGGAGTCACTATGGGACTCTATACACCCGGTGACCCTCGCTCAGTCTTTACATGGGCCGAAGAGTGATCTGGAGTCACTATGGGGCTCTGTACACCCGGTGACCCCGCTCAGTCTTTACATGGGCCGAAGAGTGATCTGGAGTCACTATGGGGCTCTGTACACCCACTGACCTGGCTCAGTCTTTACATGGGCCGAAGAGTGATCTGGAGTCACTATGGGGCTCTGTACACCGGTGACCCCACTCAGTCTTTACATGGGCCGAAGAGTGATCTGGAGTCACTATGGGGCTCTGTACACCCGTTGACCCGGCTCTGTCTTTACATGGGCCAAAGAGTGAACTGGAGTCACTATGGGGCTCTGTACACCTGGTGACCCCGCTCAGTCTTTACATGGGCCGAAGAGTGATTTGAAGTCACTATGGGGCCCTGTACACCCGGTGACCCACTCAGTCTTTACTTGGGCTGAAGAGTGATCTGGAGTCACTATGGGGCTCTGTACACCCACTGACCCCGCTCAGTCTTTACTTGGGCCGAAGAGTGATCTGGAGTCACTATGGGGCTCTGTACACCCGGTGACTCCACTCAGTCTTTACATGGGCCGAAGAGTGATCTGGAGTCACTATGGGGCTCTGTACACCCACTGACCAGGCTCAGTCTTTACATGGGCCAAAGAGTGATCTGGAGTCACTATGGGGCCCTGTACACCCGGTGACCCCATTCAGTCTTTACTTGGGCCGAAGAGTGATCTGGAGTCACTATGGGGCTCTGTACACCAGGTGACCCCGCTCAGTCTTTACTTGGGCTGAAGAGTGATCTGGAGTCACTATGGGGCTCTTTACACCTGGTGACTCCACTCAGTCTTTACATGGGCCGAAGAGTGATCTGGAGTCACTATGGGGCTCTGTACACCCACTGACCCGGCTCAGTTTTTACATGGGCCGAAGAGTGATCTGGAGTCACTATGGGGCTCTGTACACCCGGTGACCCCACTCAGTCTTTACATGGGCCGAAGAGTGATCTGGAGTCACTATGGGGCTCTGTACACCCACTGACCTGGCTCAGTCTTTACATGGGCCGAAGAGTGATCTGGAGTCACTATGGGGCTCTGTACACCCACTGACCCCACTCAGTCTTTACATGGGCCGAAGAGTGATCTGGAGTTACTATGGGGCTCTGTACACCCGGTGACCTGGCTCAGTCTTTACATGGGCCAAAGAGTGAACTGGAGTCACTCTGGGGCTCTGTACACCTGGTGACCCCGCTCAGTCTTTACATGGGCCGAAGAGTGATCTGGAGTCACTGTGGGACTCTGTACACCTGGTGACCCCGCTCAGCCTTTACATGGGATGGAAAGTTATATTTGGGGTCACTATGGGGCTCTGTACACCCAGTAAACCTGCTCTGTCTGTATATGAGACGGAGGGTAATCTGGGGTCACTATGGGACTCTGTTAGGGTTGCCACCTCATCCCTTTAAACCAGGACACACGTTAATTGCACAGGTTCTGTGGCTGATTAGGGTGGTAATTAAACTCATTTAGTGCCTTATGTGCATTATATCAGCCTCAGAACCTGTGTAATTATTATGTGTCCTGGTTTAAAGGGATGAGGTGGCAACCCTAGGCTCTGTACACCCGGTGACCCCGCTTAGTCTGTACGTGGGGTGTAGGATGATCTGGGGACACTATAGGGCTTAGTCTGTACATGGGATGGAGGGTGATCTGGGGGTCACTATAGGGCTCAGTCTGTACATGGGACGGAGGGTTATCTGGGGTCACTATAGGGCTCAGTTTGTACATGGGACGGAGGGTGATCTGGGGTCACTATGGGGCTCTGTACACCTGGTGACCCCACTAATGCTGGCCATACACTAGCTGAAAAATCGTTCAAACACTTTTTCGAAAAACGAACACTCGGCTGTGAGAGCAGATGGTCGTGCCATCATGTAATGACCGAATTTCGAATGATAAATCGTTCAATGTACATAAATGAATCAGTTTATTGTTCATTTTGTCACATATATTTAGTGAAAACAGTTCGAGCGAGAAACACATTAACCTTTCCATTTATCGTTCGTTTGGCGGAATTTTCGAAACTGTTCCTTCGATTTTTCAGCTCTGAAAAGTTAAAACCGATTTTCTATTTGTAACTTCCCATCAACTGGACGAAAAACAAACGAATGAGCCAAATGACAGATTTTCGAACTATTTTTCGGCTAGTGTATGGCCAGCATTAGTCTGTACATGGAGTGGAGGGTTAAAAGGGGTTACCATGGGGCTCTGTACACCTGGTGACCCCGCTCAGTCTGTACATGGGGTGTGTAGGATGATCTGGGGACACTATAGGGATCAGTCTCTACATGGGACGCAGGGTGATCTGGGGTTACTATGAGGCTTTGTATACTTGGTGACCCACCTCAGTCTGTTCATGGGGTGGAGAATGATCTAGGGTCACTATGGGGCTCTGTACACCTGGTGACCCCGCTCAGTCTGTTAAGGGGGTGGAGGATGATCTGGGGTTACTATAAAGCTCTGTACACCTGGTGACCCCCACACAGTTTGTACATGGGGTGGAGGATTATCTGGGGTTACTATTGGGCACTGTACACCTGAGGACCCCACTCGGTCTGTACATGGGGTGGAGGGTTATCTGAGGTTACTATGGAACTTAGTACACCTGGTGACCCCATTCAGTCTCTACATGGGACGGAGGGTGATCTGGGGTCACTGTGGGGCTCTATACATCCGATGACCCCACCCAGTCTGTACATAGGACGGAGGGTGATCTGGTGTCTCTGTTGGGCTCTATACATCCTGTGACCCTGCTCAGTATGTACATGGGACATGTTACTAGGGGTTACTATGGGGCTTATCTGGGGTTAGTGTGGGGCTCTGTACACCTGGTGACCCCGCTTAGTCTGTACATGGAGTGGAGAGTTATCTGGGGTTACTATGGGGCTCTGTACACATGGTGACCCCACTTAGTCTGATTATGGGTTGAGGATGATCTGGGGTCACTATGGGGCTCTGTACACCTGGTGACCCCGCTCAGTCTGTACATGGGGCGGAAGATGATCTGGGATCACTGTGGGGCTCTATACACCCGGTGACCACACTTAGTCTGTACATGGGACGGAGGATGATCTGGGGTCACTGTGGGGCTCTATACACCCGGTGACCCCGCTCAGTATGTACATGGGGAGGAAGATGATCTGGGATCACTGTGGGGCTTTATAGACACAATCGCTCCGCTCAGTCTCTACATGTAAAAGGTTCACACCCAAGGTGGAGCCAGATATCTCTACCCATCTTTTTTGTTCATCGTGCGACTGTGTACTTACAGTCTTTGGGGCTCATCCACACTTCTACGTTGTGGCAATGTGCATTATTACAACACATAGCCAATGTTTATGGCCTTTATGTGCAGTGTGTTGTAGTTCCATTCATTGTAAATAGCACCCCAACATATTGTACAGTAGAGTCCAACACACAGAACATTGCAGCACACTACAACACATATACCAGGCATTGTGGAGGGCTGCATTGTTACAAAAGGGTCATGTAAAATTGTATTTTGTATTTTATTGCGTTGCATTAGCAGCCCATTGATAATGAATGGGCAGCCTCAAGTGAGGCCAGTATCTCCAAGTGCGGCCAGTGTGCAGCCTGTGTCTCCAAGTGTGGCTAGTGTGCAGCCAGTGTCTCCAAGTGCAGCCAGTGTCTCCAAGTGTGGCTAGTGTGTGGCCATTGTCTCCAGGTGAGGCCAGTGTCTCCAAGTGAGGCCAGTGTGCAGCCAGTGTCTCCAAGTGTGGCTAGTGTGTGGCCAGTGTCTCCAAATGCAGTCAGTGTACAACCAGTGTCTCCAAGTATGGCTAGTGTGTGGCCATTGTCTCCAAGTGAGGCCAGTGTCTCCAAGTGAGGCCAGTGTGCAGCCAGTGTCTCCAAGTGTGGCTAGTTTGTGGCCATTGTCTCCAAATGAGGCCAGTGTCTCCAAGTGAGGCCAGTGTGCAGCCAGTGTCTCCAAGTGTGGCTAGCATGCAGCCAGTGTCTCCACGTGTGGCTAGTGTGCAGCCAGTGTCTCCAAGTGTGGCTAGTGTGCAACCAGTGTCTCCAAGTGTGGCTAGTGTCTCCAAGTGAGGCCAATGTCTCCAAGTGTGGCCAGTGTGTGTCCAGTGTCTCTAAGTGCAGCCAATGTCCAGAGAGTGTCTCTGAGTGTGGCTAGAGTGTGGCCTTTGTCTCCAAGTGCAGCCAGTGTGTGCCCAGTGTATCCAAGTGTGGCTATTGTGTGGCCAGTGTCTCCAAGTGCAGCTAGTGTATGGCCAGTGTCTCCAAGGGTAGCCAGTATGTGGCCATATCTCCAAGTGCAGCCAGTGTCTCCAAGTGTGGCCAGTGTCTCCAAGTGTGGCCAGTGTCTCCAAGTGCTACCAGCGTCTCTAAGTGCTACCAGTGTCTCCAAGTGCTACCAGTGTCTCCAAGTTTGGCCAGTGTCTCCAAGTGCAGCCAGTGTGTGGCCAGTGTCTCCAAGTGCGGCCAGTGGCTCCAAGTGTGGCCAGTGTCACAAGTGAGGCTGAAAAAAAATTGCATTTTGGGTTAGTCTCCAAGTGTGTCTCCAAGTACAGCCAGTGTCTCCAAATACGGCCAGTGTCTCCAAGTGTGGCTGAAAAAAACGAAACCTACACACTGTGTTTTAAATATATTACAGCCCTTGATGGAGTGTGAAACGGGGTTAGAACCTCTGCCAGTTTTTTGTTTTTTAATTGCTGTCTGTGTCCCAAATCAGATTTCTCCTTACATCCTGTGTTGTCACTCAGACAGGAAGTGAATGATATATCTCCAATGTAGGCACAGACAGTAATATGAACATTCTTTAAAGTAGGGTAATGAGGAGCTTATTAGCCTTACGTTGTCAAACAGTGTTTATATTTTATATACGTTGTGTCTATATGCAATGTGCATTTACAGTATATATGACTATGGCAGCACAGACATTTTTTCTTGGTCCATACACAAGTTCTGTTTCCTTCTTAGTGCTGCTGCTCGGTCACTGTTTTTTGCTGATCCCCCTTGAAGCAGTGATGGAAATCAAAGCATTGCCCTGTGCAGCTAAATGGCCTTATCTCAGCGGTCCTCCGGCCAGGATGCTGACCACACTTCTTATTATAGCCACCTGAAGGAGAATCCTGTATAGCAAGTATAGTCATGAAAATATGGAAGAGCAAATAAAAAAAATCCAAAAAGTTGGAAAATCCAATAGCAGTTGATTCCAGGCTTATTAGAGACGAGTCTGGGGTGGCCCCTTGAAATCAATAACAATTGCAGGTTATGTGTTTTCGGCAGGCTCCACGCTGACCAGCAGTTGACTCTGAAGCCCACCCGTCACATGACCTGTCGTCAAAATCAGAACATGCGGCGTTTGAAATCAATTAGCCCAGCCGCCCCTGAGGAGGGGGTCAGCGACAAGCGTAAACGTGGGCTGAGGTATTATTGGCGCACCTGGCTCACCATGTAACAGGCATGGAGCCCTCAGCTATGTTCTCCTGTGCCCTCTCCCCGCTGCCCGTCAGGACCCCCCGCCAACACTCATCGTAAAACCACCTCTCCAGTATCATGGAAAAGTGAGAGCTGTCGGGAGGAGTGACAGTCCCCCGCGGGGGGCACCAACATTCCTGCTGTAAGAGCAGAAAACTGAGATAAAACAAATATTCTACAATAACCGAAGAATTGGTGAGTGCGCCGTGTGGAGGGCGTCTCACGGAGCCGTTCCCAGGACCTCCGGACACACAACGTTTTCTCAAGTTCAATAAACTCTTTTATATGCTAAATGTTCCCTGGAGGGGGTTCCGATCACATAGCCAGACGTACCTGCCAACCGCCAATCTTTCGTAAAACTTTCCAAGAGGATCCATTGCCTCTGGAACCCCCGAAAGTTACATGTAGCCAGGTGGATAAAATTAGACAACGGCCATCATCCTGAACCTCTTGAGATGTGTTCAATGAGGTGCTTTTCATGAGCGTGTAAGCTGAGCCACTGTGGTGTGAAAAGCGGCGTGCGTCCTCGCCAACCACCGGTTTTTCGTAAAACGTTGTACCCCTCGAATCCCTTCAGTCCAATTTTCCGGAATACATTTTTTCATTATGGATTTTAATGGACAGTGGACTGGTCATCAAGAGAGGGACTGTTCAAATGATTAGGAGTGGATCGAGGAGACACAGGCGTCACAAAAGGCGCACTGGTGCAGTTGAACCATTGGGAGACATAGGGTGCACTTGTAAGCACTAGCGAACATGGGATGCACCGGGAGACACAGGGTGCTCATGGAGTTACTAGATGACAGGGGGTGCACAGAGGCGTGGTGGACAAACAGGAGTGCACAGAGGTGTGGTGGAGACACAGGGGTGCACAGAGGCATGGTGGAGACACGGGGGCACAGAGAGGCTTGGAGGAGACACAGGGGGGGCACAGAGGCATGGTGAAGACACGGGGGTGCACAGAGGTGTGGTGGAGACACAGGGGTGCACAGAGGCACGGTGAAGACACGGGGGTGCACAGAGGTGGGGTGGAGACACAAGGGCTCAGAGAAGCATGGAAGAAACAGAAGGATGCACAGAGGTGTGGTAAAGACAGGGGGGTGCACAGAGGCATTGTGGAGAGAAGGGTGCACAGAGTCGTGCTGGAGGCATGGGAGTGCACAGAGACATGGTGGAGACATGGAAGTGCACACAAAGGTGGTGGAGACAGGGAGGTGCAAAGAGACCTGGTGGAGACACAGGGGTGCACAAAGGCGTGGTAAAGAAACAGGGCTGCACAAAGGTGTAGTGGAGACACAGGAGAGCACAGAGGCATGGTGGAGACATGGAGGTGCACAGAGGTGTGGGGGGAGATACGGAGGTGCACAAACGCATGATGGAGACACAGGAGAGCACAGAGGCATGGTGGAGACACAGGGGTGCACAGAGGTGTGGTAGAGACACAGGGGTGCACAAAGGCGTGGTGGAGACATGGGGGTGCACAGAGGTGTGGGGGAGATACGGAGGTGCACAAACGTATGGTGGAGACACATGGGTGCACAAAGGCGTGGTGAAGACACGGGGTTGCACAGAGGCATGGTGGAGACATAGGGGTGCACAGAGATGTGGTAAAGACACAGAGGTACACTCAGGCATGGGGGAAACACGGAACTGCACAGAGTAGTGGTGGAGACAAAGTGGTGCACAGATGTGTGGTGGGGACACAGGGGTGCACAAAGGTGTGGGTAAGACACAGGAGAGCACAGAGGCAAGGTGGAGACATGGAGGTGCACAGAGTTGTGGTGGAGACACAGGGGTGCACAAAGGCATAGTGGAGACACAGGAGAGCACAGAGGCATAGTGTCCATGCCACCATGCACAGAGGCATGGTGGAGACACAGGGGTTCACAGAGGCATGGTGGAGACACAAAGTCATGGTGGAGGCATGGAGGTGCACAGAGGTGTGGTGGAGACATGGAGGTGCACAAAGACATAGTGTAGACACAGGGGTGCACAGAGGTGTGGTGGAAACGAAGGGAAGCACAGAGGCATGGAGGTGCACAGAGGTGTGGTGGATACACAGAGATGCACAAAGACATGGTGGAGACACAGAGGTACACAGAGGCGTGGTGGGGACACAGGGGTGCACAAAGGCATAGTGGAGACACAGGAGAGCACAGAGGCATAGTGTCCATGCCACCATGCACAGAGGCATGGTGGAGACACAGGGGTTCACAGAGATGTGGTGGAGACATAAAGTCATGGTGGAGGCATGGAGGTGTACAGAGGTGTGGTGGATACACAGATATGCACAAAGACATGGTGGAGACACAGGGGTACACAGAGGCGTGGTGGGGACACAGGGGTACACAGAGGTGTGGTGAAGACACAGTGGTGCACAAAGGCATGGTGGAAACACAGAGGTGCACAGAGCCGTGGGGGAGACACAGGTGTGCACAGAAGCATGGTGGAGATACAGGGGTACACAGAGACATGGTGGAGACAGGGGGTGCACAGAGGCGTGGTACACAGAGGCATGGTGGAGACACAGGGGTGCACAGAGGCGTGGTGCAGACACAGGGGTGCACAGAGGCATGGTGGAGACACAGGGGTGCACAAAGGTGTGGTGGAGACACAGGGGTGCACAAAGGTGTGGTGGAGACATAGGGGTGCACAGAGGCTAGGAAAAGAAACACACAGAGGCACGGTGAAGACACGTGGTGCGCAGAGGTATAGTGGAGACACAGGGGCACAGAGAGGCGTAGAGGGGACAGAGGAGTGCATTGAGACGTGGTGAAGACACGGGGATGCACAGAGGCATGGTGAAGACATAGGGGTGCACAGAGATGTGGTAAAGACACAGAGGTACACTCAGGCATGGGGGAAACACGGAACTGCACAGAGTAGTGGTGGAGACAAAGTGGTGCACAGATGTGTGGTGGGGACACAGGGGTGCACAAAGGTGTGGGTAAGACACAGGAGAGCACAGAGGCAAGGTGGAGACATGGAGGTGCACAGAGTTGTGGTGGAGACACAGGGGTGCACAAAGGCATAGTGGAGACACAGGAGAGCACAGAGGCATAGTGTCCATGCCACCATGCACAGAGGCATGGTGGAGACACAGGGGTTCACAGAGGCATGGTGGAGACACAAAGTCATGGTGGAGGCATGGAGGTGCACAGAGGTGTGGTGGAGACATGGAGGTGCACAAAGACATAGTGTAGACACAGGGGTGCACAGAGGTGTGGTGGAAACGAAGGGAAGCACAGAGGCATGGAGGTGCACAGAGGTGTGGTGGATACACAGAGATGCACAAAGACATGGTGGAGACACAGAGGTACACAGAGGCGTGGTGGGGACACAGGGGTGCACAAAGGCATAGTGGAGACACAGGAGAGCACAGAGGCATAGTGTCCATGCCACCATGCACAGAGGCATGGTGGAGACACAGGGGTTCACAGAGATGTGGTGGAGACATAAAGTCATGGTGGAGGCATGGAGGTGTACAGAGGTGTGGTGGATACACAGATATGCACAAAGACATGGTGGAGACACAGGGGTACACAGAGGCGTGGTGGGGACACAGGGGTACACAGAGGTGTGGTGAAGACACAGTGGTGCACAAAGGCATGGTGGAAACACAGAGGTGCACAGAGCCGTGGGGGAGACACAGGTGTGCACAGAAGCATGGTGGAGATACAGGGGTACACAGAGACATGGTGGAGACAGGGGGTGCACAGAGGCGTGGTACACAGAGGCATGGTGGAGACACAGGGGTGCACAGAGGCGTGGTGCAGACACAGGGGTGCACAGAGGCATGGTGGAGACACAGGGGTGCACAAAGGTGTGGTGGAGACACAGGGGTGCACAAAGGTGTGGTGGAGACATGGGGGTGCACAGAGGCTAGGAAAAGAAACACACAGAGGCACGGTGAAGACACGTGGTGCGCAGAGGTATAGTGGAGACACAGGGGCACAGAGAGGCGTAGAGGGGACAGAGGAGTGCATTGAGACGTGGTGAAGACACGGGGATGCACAGAGGCATGGTGGAGACATAGGGGTGCACAGAGATGTGGTAAAGACACGGAGGTACACTCAGGCATGGTGGAGACACGGTACTGCACAGAGTAGCGGTGGAGACACAGGGGTGCACAGAGATGTGGTGGGGACACAGGGGTGCACAAAGGTGTGGTTGAGGCACAGGAGAGACCAGAGGCATGGTGGAGACATCATGGAGGTACACAGAGAGTCATTAGATGACACAAGGGCTGGGAGAGGACTTGGAGACACTGGGAGCACTGGAGTCATTTGATTACACAGGGATTGGGAAAAGACTTGGAGAAAGTGGGAGCACTGGAGTCATTAGATGTCACAGGGACTGGGAGAGGACTTGGAGACACTGAGAGCACTGGAGTCATTAGATGACACAGGGACTGAGAGAGGACTTGGAGACACTGGGAGCATTGGAGTCATTAGATGATACAGAGACTGGGAGAGGACTTGGAGACACTGGGAGTACTAGAGTCATTAGATGACACAGGGACTGGAAGAGGACTTGGAGACACTGGGAGCACTGGAGTCATTAGATGACACAGGGACTGGGAGAGGACTTGGAGACACTGGGAGTACTGGAGTCATTAGATGACACAGGGACTGGTAGAGGACTTGGAGACACTGGGAGTACTAGAGTCATTAGATGACACAGGGACTGGAAGAGGACTTGGAGACACTGGGAGCACTGGAGTCATTAGATGACACAGGGACTGGAAGAGGACTTGGAGACACTGGGAGCACTGGAGTCATTAGATGACACAGGGACTGGGAGAGGACTTAGAGACACTTGGAGCACTAGAGTCATTCGGTGACACAGGGACTGGGAGAGGACTTGGAGACACTGGGAGCACTGGAGTCATTAGATGAGACAGAGACTGGGAGAGGACTTGAAGACACTGGGAGCATTGGAGTCCTAGAAGAAATGGGGACTGGGAGAGGACTTGGAGACACTGGGAGCACTGGAGTCATTAGATGACACAGGGACTGGAAGAGTACTTGGAGACACTGGGAGCACTGGAGTCATTCAGTGACACAGGGACTGGGAGAGGACTTGGAGACACTGGGAGCACTGGAGTCATTAGATGACACAGGGACTGGGAGAGGACTTGAAGACACTTGGAGCACTAGAGTCATTTGGTGACACAGGGACTGGGAGAGGACTTGAAAACACTGGGAGTACTGGAGTCATTAGATGACACAGGGACTGGGAGAGGACTTGGAGACACTGGGAGCATTGGAGTCCTAGAAGAAATGGGGACTGGGAGAGGACTTGGAGACACTGGGAGCACTGGAGTCATTAGATGACACAGGGACTGGAAGAGTACTTGGAGACACTGGGAGCACTGGAGTCATTCAGTGACACAGGGACTGGGAGAGGACTTGGAGACACTGGGAGCACTGGAGTCATTAGATGACACAGGGACTGGGAGAGGACTTGGAGACACTGGGAGCACTGGAGTCATTAGATGTCACAGGGACTGGGAGAGGACTTGGAGACACTGGGAGCACTGGAGTCATTAGATGTCACAGGGACTGGGAGAGGACTTGGAGACACTGGGAGCACTGGAGTCATTAGATGACACAGGGACTGGGAGAGGACTTGGAGACACTGGGAGCACTGGAGTCATTAGATGTCACAGGGACTGGGAGAGGACTTGGAGACACTGGGAGCACTGGAGTCATTTGATGACACAGGGACTGGGAGAGGACTTGGAGACACTGGGAGCACTGGAGTCATTAGATGACACAGGGACTGGAAGAGTACTTGGAGACACTGGGAGCACTGGAGTCATTCAGTGACACAGGGACTGGGAGAGGACTTGGAGACACTGGGAGCACTGGAGTCATTAGATGACACAGGGACTGGGAGAGGACTTGGAGACACTGGGAGCACTGGAGTCATTAGATGTCACAGGGACTGGGAGAGGACTTGGAGACACTGGGAGCACTGGAGTCATTAGATGTCACAGGGACTGGGAGAGGACTTGGAGACACTGGGAGCACTGGAGTCATTTGATGACACAGGGACTGGAAGAGGACTTGGAGACACTGGGAGCACTGGAGTCATTTGATGACACAGGGACTGGGAGAGGACTTGTAGACACTGGGCGAGCCATTACCAGTGCTGTCATCCTAAGCCCTCCAGTATATTTTTTCCCGCTGACAGATCGGCGTGGCGTGACGCAGAACGAGTTGCTTTTAACAAGCGTGTAAACTGAGCCGCTGCGGCGTGAACATTGGCGCTCACGCGCCTCCGATCGGCCAGGTGGTATTTTTCACATTTTTTTCTCTCCCCCCCCCCATAAACATTTCTTCATCATCGAATGTAATTTGTGTCGTGTGAAGTGAGTTTCGTCGTGTCGCAGCTCGCCGAGGTGGCCGTAGCAGCAGCGCAGCGGGTAATTCGATATCTGGTCGTTACCGCTCAGCTGTATGATCAGCGGCGGGTGGAATGCTGGGAATCTCAGCAAAAACATGGGCGGCGGGGCATGACGAATCGCCATTAACCCTCCTGTGTGCAGGGCGCCGCGGCCCTATTGTTTCCCGCTCATCGACTGCCTGCGTCCGGACCTGGCGATCCAAGGCTCCGTTTACACTAGTGCAACTTGTCATGCGACTTTGGACACATAAAGTCGCAGCCCATTGATTTCAATGTTACTCCTTCCAATCTATGTGACTTAAAGTCGCAGCAGCTTTGAAAAGCTTCCTGCGCTACTTTGGCAGGAGTTTCTTGCAAAATGAGTGCCGGAGAGTGTAAAATCGCATGAAAGTCACATTCCAAATCGTGCAACTTTGGAGTCGCACTTGTGTGGACCGAGCCTCAGGATCCTTTCCAATTTGTGCGACCTGGGATCTGACCTGTAAGACCCCCCCCCCAAGTCGCAGGATATGTAAAATGTAATTTATTTCAATGAGAGCCGTTCCTACTGACGCTAAGGAGGCCGCTCCAACTTCAGAAATGGTTCCTGCACTACTTTGCTCTGACTTTTTATGCGATTTTGGTCCAGAGAATGTAAAGTCAGATCAAAGTCGCACCAAAAGTCGCATCAAAGTTGCACTGTTTCCAGTGCGACTTTGGAGTGCAGCTTTGATGCGACTTTGATCTGACGTTAGATTCTCTGGACCAAAATCGCATCAATAGTCAGACCAAAATCGCATCAAAAGTCGCACTGGAAATCGTATGACTTTGGAGACGCCCTAATGTAAAAGGAGCCTTTATTGTCATCAACACAGGTGTCACCATTGGACGATTTCCTTCATTTCCTGTACAGGTGACAACAATATGATAATATCACATTGCAATTAATATCCTCTATGGGAGGGACCAGGGAGAAAGGTCCACGCCCTTATGGGAGTGGTCAGTTCCCTCCATGTGTATATATATATATATATATATATATATATATATACATATATATATATATATATATATATATATGACCTTTGTGTATGTTGGTAAATGCGAAGGAGGAGCTTTGGGTACTGTTAGTTTTTTTCACTTCCTGCCCTGGTGACACAACAGGAAGTGAGAGAAAATCCTCACCTTTGTAGCAGTGGTCAGTTCCCTCTGTGTGTATTTATGACCTCTGTGTAAGTTAGTATCTATTTCTGAAAATTTTAATTGAATAAATTTGAATTTGAATAGAACAGAAAAGAATAGATTGGAATAGAAAATAAAATAAAAGAATAAAATTGACTAGAATAGAAAAGAATAGAACAGAATAGAATAGAATAGAACAATAGAATAGGGAGAGAATATAGTTATCTTCTGAAATTCAAATTTCGAAAAGAATAAATTAGAAATAGAAGGGAATAGAAAAGAACAGAATATAATAGAAGATAAAATAATAGAATAGAAAAGAGTAGAATAAACAATAGAATAGGATAGAGTAGAAAGATTATAAGAATATAACCATTTTCTGATATTCAAATTTCAAATAGAATAAATTAAAATTTGAAGAAAAAACAATAGAATATAATAGAAAGAACAGAAAATAAAAGAATAGGGGTTTACCCAGAGGTGATCAAATGGTTAAGTGTAAGCCTAGGGGGTGTTTTCTAACTGTATGGGGACGTGGCTTCTGAAATGATCATAGAGACATGTGATCCTATATAGAAGGATCACATGAGCTCTGTGATCATTCCAGGGAGAGGAACGGTCAGCTGTGTTTACAACAGCCGACCATCCTTCTCTCTCAGCAGGGAGCGATCGCGGGTGGCCGGGGGCAATCGGTGCCGCCTGCCCTGTGGATCGGAGTCCCCGCTGCCCAGTGGAGGTTGGAGCGCACCGCCCCCAGGAGCGCTCCCACGGATTGCCATACAGGTATGGCGATTCGCGCGGTGGAGCCAGCCTGCCGCAGTATATATGCGGCGGGCAGTCGGCAAGTGGTTAAAAGAATTGAATATATTTACAATATGGAATATGTAGGCGGCAGAGAAGACCAAACAGAGAGATTCCCAAATAAATGGGAGAAATGGGCAGACTTTAAAAAGAACAGAAAATACCTAGAAACTTGGGTGGAGTAAGGGAAGGAAGAGGAGAAGCGGGTATGGTGAAGAGGAATGGGAGGAAGAGGGGAAGCGGGTAGGTGAAGAGGGGAAGCGGGTATGGTGAAGAGGAAGGGGAGGAAGAGGAGAAGCGGGTAGGTGAAGGGGAATGGGAGGAAGAGGGGAAGCTGGTATGGTGAAGAGGAAGGGGAGGAAGAGGGGAAGCGGGTAGGTGAAGAGGAATGGGAGGAAGAGGGGAAGCTGGTATGGTGAAGAGGAAGGGGAGGAAGAGGGGAAGCGGGTAGGTGAAGAGGAATGGGAGGAAGAGGGGAAGCTGGTATGGTGAAGAGGAAGGGGAGGAAGAGGGGAAGAGGGTATGGGGAAGAGGAAGGGGAGGAAGAGGGGAAGCGGGTATGGTGAAGAGGAAGGGGAGGAAGAGGGGAAACGGGAAGGTGAAGAGGAAGGGGAGGAAGAGGGGAAACAGGAAGGTGAAGAGGAAGGGGAGGAAGAGGGGAACTGGGTATGGTGAAGAGGAAGGGGAGGAAGAGGGGAAGCTGGTATGGTGAAGAGGAAGGGGAGGAAGAGGGGAAGCGGGTATGGTGAAGAGGAAGGGGAGGAAGAGGGGAAGCGGGTACAGTGAAGAGGAAGGAGAGGAAGAGGGGAAGCTGGTATGGTGAAGAGGAAGGGGAGGAAGAGGGGAAGTGGGTATGGTGAAGAGGAAGGGGAGGAAGAGGGGAAGCAGGTATGGTGAAGAGGAAGGGGAGGAAGAGGGGAAGCGGGTATGGTGAAGAGGAAGGGGAGGAAGAGGGGAAGCGGGTACGGTGAAGAGGAACGGGAGGAAGAGAGGAAGCTGGTATGGTGAAGAGGAAGGGGAGGAAGAGGGGAAGCGGGTATGGTGAAGAGGAAGGGGAGGAAGAGGAGAAGCGGGTAGGTGAAGAGGAAGGGGAGGAAGAGGGGGAAGAGGGGAAGCGGTATGGTGAAGAGGAAGGGGAGGAAGAGGGGAAGCGGGTATGGTGAAGAGGAAGGGGAGGAAGAGGGGAAGCGGGTATGGTTAAGAGGAAGGGGAGGAAGAGGGGAAGTGGGTACGGTGAAGAGGAAGGGGAGGAAGAGGGGAAGCGGGTATGGTGAAGAGGAAGGGGAGGAAGAGGGGAAGCGGGTATGGTGAAGAGGAAGGGGAGGAAGAGGGGAAGCGGGTATGGTGAAGAGGAAGAGGGGAAGCGGGTATGGTGAAGAGGAAGGGGAGGAAGGGGAGGAAGAGGGGAAGCGGGTAGGTGAAGAGGAAAGGGAGGAAGAGGAAAATCGGGTATGGTGAAGAGGAAGGGGAGGAAGAGGGGAAGCTGGTATGGTAGAGGGGAAGCGGGTAGGTGAAGAGGAAGGGGAGGAAGAGAGGAAGCGGGTATGGTGAAGAGGAAGGGGAGGAAGAGGGGCAGCGGGTATGGTGAAGAGGAAGGGGAGGAAGAGGGGAAGCGGGTATGGTGAAGAGGAAGGGGAGGAAGAGGGGAAGCTGGTATGGTGAAGAGGAAGGGGTGGAAGAGGGGAAGCAGGTAGGTGAATAGGAAGGAGAGGAAGAGGGGAAGCAGGTAGGTGAAGAGGAAGGGGAGAAAGAGGGGAATTGGGTAGGTGAAGAGGAAGGGGAGGAAGAGGGAAATCGGGTATGGTGAAGAGGAAGGGGAGGAAGAGGGGAAGCGGGTATGGTGAAGAGGAAGGAGAGGAAGAGGGGAAGCGGGTATGGTGAAGAGGAAGGGGAGGAAGAGGGGAAGTGGGTATGGTGAAGAGGAAGGGGAGGAAGAGGGGAAGCGGGTATGGTGAAGAGGAAGGGGAGGAAGAGGGGAAGCGGGTACGGTGAAGAGGAACGGGAGGAAGAGGGGAAGCTGGTATGGTGAAGAGGAAGGGGAGGAAGAGGGGAAGCGGGTAGGTGAAGAGGAAGGGGAGGAAGAGGGGAAGCGGTATGGTGAAGAGGAAGGGGAGGAAGAGGGGAAGCGGGTATGGTGAAGAGGAAGGGGAGGAAGAGGGGAAGCGGGTATGGTTAAGAGGAAGGGGAGGAAGAGGGGAAGTGGGTACGGTGAAGAGGAAGGGGAGGAAGAGGGGAAGCGGGTATGGTGAAGAGGAAGGGGAGGAAGAGGGGAAGCGGGTATGGTGAAGAGGAAGGGGAGGAAGAGGGGAAGCGGGTATGGTGAAGAGGAAGGGGAGGAAGAGGGGAAGCGGGTATGGTGAAGAGGAAGGGGAGGAAGAGGGGAAGCGGGTAGGTGAAGAGGAAAGGGAGGAAGAGGAAAATCGGGTATGGTGAAGAGGAAGGGGAGGAAGAGGGGAAGCTGGTATGGTAGAGGGGAAGCGGGTAGGTGAAGAGGAAGGGGAGGAAGAGGGGAAGCTGGTATGGTGAAGAGGAAGGGGTGGAAGAGGGGAAGCGGGTAGGTGAAGAGGAATGGGAGGAAGAGGGGAAGCTGGTATGGTGAAGAGGAAGGGGAGGAAGAGGGGAAGCGGGTAGGTGAAGAGGAATGGGAGGAAGAGGGGAAGCTGGTATGGTGAAGAGGAAGGGGAGGAAGAGGGGAAGAGGGTATGGGGAAGAGGAAGGGGAGGAAGAGGGGAAGCGGGTATGGTGAAGAGGAAGGGGAGGAAGAGGGGAAACGGGAAGGTGAAGAGGAAGGGGAGGAAGAGGGGAAACAGGAAGGTGAAGAGGAAGGGGAGGAAGAGGGGAACTGGGTATGGTGAAGAGGAAGGGGAGGAAGAGGGGAAGCTGGTATGGTGAAGAGGAAGGGGAGGAAGAGGGGAAGCGGGTATGGTGAAGAGGAAGGGGAGGAAGAGGGGAAGCGGGTACAGTGAAGAGGAAGGAGAGGAAGAGGGGAAGCTGGTATGGTGAAGAGGAAGGGGAGGAAGAGGGGAAGTGGGTATGGTGAAGAGGAAGGGGAGGAAGAGGGGAAGCAGGTATGGTGAAGAGGAAGGGGAGGAAGAGGGGAAGCGGGTATGGTGAAGAGGTAGGGGAGGAAGAGGGGAAGCGGGTACGGTGAAGAGGAACGGGAGGAAGAGAGGAAGCTGGTATGGTGAAGAGGAAGGGGAGGAAGAGGGGAAGCGGGTATGGTGAAGAGGAAGGGGAGGAAGAGGAGAAGCGGGTAGGTGAAGAGGAAGGGGAGGAAGAGGGGGAAGAGGGGAAGCGGTATGGTGAAGAGGAAGGGGAGGAAGAGGGGAAGCGGGTATGGTGAAGAGGAAGGGGAGGAAGAGGGGAAGCGGGTATGGTTAAGAGGAAGGGGAGGAAGAGGGGAAGTGGGTACGGTGAAGAGGAAGGGGAGGAAGAGGGGAAGCGGGTATGGTGAAGAGGAAGGGGAGGAAGAGGGGAAGCGGGTATGGTGAAGAGGAAGGGGAGGAAGAGGGGAAGCGGGTATGGTGAAGAGGAAGAGGGGAAGCGGGTATGGTGAAGAGGAAGGGGAGGAAGGGGAGGAAGAGGGGAAGCGGGTAGGTGAAGAGGAAAGGGAGGAAGAGGAAAATCGGGTATGGTGAAGAGGAAGGGGAGGAAGAGGGGAAGCTGGTATGGTAGAGGGGAAGCGGGTAGGTGAAGAGGAAGGGGAGGAAGAGAGGAAGCGGGTATGGTGAAGAGGAAGGGGAGGAAGAGGGGCAGCGGGTATGGTGAAGAGGAAGGGGAGGAAGAGGGGAAGCGGGTATGGTGAAGAGGAAGGGGAGGAAGAGGGGAAGCTGGTATGGTGAAGAGGAAGGGGTGGAAGAGGGGAAGCAGGTAGGTGAATAGGAAGGAGAGGAAGAGGGGAAGCAGGTAGGTGAAGAGGAAGGGGAGAAAGAGGGGAATTGGGTAGGTGAAGAGGAAGGGGAGGAAGAGGGAAATCGGGTATGGTGAAGAGGAAGGGGAGGAAGAGGGGAAGCGGGTATGGTGAAGAGGAAGGAGAGGAAGAGGGGAAGCGGGTATGGTGAAGAGGAAGGGGAGGAAGAGGGGAAGTGGGTATGGTGAAGAGGAAGGGGAGGAAGAGGGGAAGCGGGTATGGTGAAGAGGAAGGGGAGGAAGAGGGGAAGCGGGTACGGTGAAGAGGAACGGGAGGAAGAGGGGAAGCTGGTATGGTGAAGAGGAAGGGGAGGAAGAGGGGAAGCGGGTAGGTGAAGAGGAAGGGGAGGAAGAGGGGAAGCGGTATGGTGAAGAGGAAGGGGAGGAAGAGGGGAAGCGGGTATGGTGAAGAGGAAGGGGAGGAAGAGGGGAAGCGGGTATGGTTAAGAGGAAGGGGAGGAAGAGGGGAAGTGGGTACGGTGAAGAGGAAGGGGAGGAAGAGGGGAAGCGGGTATGGTGAAGAGGAAGGGGAGGAAGAGGGGAAGCGGGTATGGTGAAGAGGAAGGGGAGGAAGAGGGGAAGCGGGTATGGTGAAGAGGAAGGGGAGGAAGAGGGGAAGCGGGTATGGTGAAGAGGAAGGGGAGGAAGAGGGGAAGCGGGTAGGTGAAGAGGAAAGGGAGGAAGAGGAAAATCGGGTATGGTGAAGAGGAAGGGGAGGAAGAGGGGAAGCTGGTATGGTAGAGGGGAAGCGGGTAGGTGAAGAGGAAGGGGAGGAAGAGGGGAAGCTGGTATGGTGAAGAGGAAGGGGTGGAAGAGGGGAAGCAGGTAGGTGAATAGGAAGGGGAGGAAGAGGGGAAGCAGGTAGGTGAAGAGGAAGGGGAGAAAGAGGGGAATTGGGTAGGTGAAGAGGAAGGGGAGGAAGAGGGAAATCGGGTATGGTGAAGAGGAAGGGGAGGAAGAGGGGAAGCGGGTATGGTGAAGAGGAAGGGGAGGAAGAGGGGAAGCGGGTATGGTGAAGAGGAAGGGGAGGAAGAGGGGAAGCGGGTATGGTGAAGAGGAAGGGGAGGAAGAGGGGAAGCGGGTATGGTGAAGAGGAAGGGGAGGAAGAGGGGAAGTGGGTAGGTGAAGAGGAAAGGGAGGAAGAGGAAAATCGGGTATGGTGAAGAGGAAGGGGAGGAAGAGGGGAAGCTGGTAGGGTAGAGGGGAAGCGGGTAGGTGAAGAGGAAGGGGAGGAAGAGGGGAAGCTGGTATGGTGAAGAGGAAGGGGAGGAAGAGGGGAAGCGGGTAGGTGAAGAGGAAGGGGAGGAAGAGGGGAATTGGGTAGGTGAAGAGGAAGGGGAGGAAGAGGGGAAGCGGGTATGGTGAAGAGGAAGGGGAGGAAGAGGGGAAGCTGGTATGGTGAAGAGGAAGGGGTGGAAGAGGGGAAGCAGGTAGGTGAATAGGAAGGGGAGGAAGAGGGGAAGCAGGTAGGTGAAGAGGAAGGGGAGAAAGAGGGGAATTGGGTAGGTGAAGAGGAAGGGGAGGAAGAGGGAAATCGGGTATGGTGAAGAGGAAGGGGAGAAAGAGGTGAAGCGGGTAGGTGAAGAGGAAGGGGAGGAAGAGGGGAAGCGGGTAGTTGAAGAGGAAGGGGAGGAAGAGGGGAAGCGGGTAGGTGAAGAGGAAGAGGGGAAAAGGGTAGTTGAAGAGGAAGGGGAGGAAGAGGGGAAGCTGGTATGGTGAAGAGGAAGGGGTGGAAGAGGGGAAGCAGGTAGGTGAATAGGAAGGGGAGGAAGAGGGGAAGCAGGTAGGTGAAGAGGAAGGGGAGAAAGAGGGGAATTGGGTAGGTGAAGAGGAAGGGGAGGAAGAGGGAAATCGTGTATGGTGAAGAGGAATGGGAGAAAGAGGTGAAGCGGGTAGGTGAAGAGGAAGGGGAGGAAGAGGGGAAGCGGGTAGTTGAAGAGGAAGGGGAGGAAGAGGGGAAGCGGGTAGGTGAAGAGGAAGAGGGGAAAAGGGTAGTTGAAGAGGAAGGGGAGGAAGAGGGGAAGCGGGTATGGTGAAGAGGAAGGGGAGGAAGAGGGGAAGCGGGTAGGTGAAGAGGAAGGGGAGGAAGAGGGGAAGCGGGTAGGTGAAGAGGAAGGGGAGGAAGAGGGGAATTGGGTAGGTGAAGAGGAAGGGGAGGAAGAGGGGAAGCGGGTATGGTGAAGAGGAAGGGGAGGAAGAGGGAAATCGGGTGTGGTGAAGAGGAATGGGAGAAAGAGGTGAAGCGGGTAGGTGAAGAGGAAGGGGAGGAAGAGGGGAAGCGGGTAGTTGAAGAGGAAGGGGAGGAAGAGGGGAAGCGGGTAGGTGAAGAGGAAGAGGGGAAAAGGGTAGTTGAAGAGGAAGGGGAGGAAGAGGGGAAGCAGGTATGGTGAAGAGGAAGGGGAGGAAGAGGGGAAGCTGGTAGGTGAAGAGGAAGGGGAGGAAGAGGGGAAGCGGGTATGGTGAAGAGGAAGGGGTGGAAGAGGGAAATCGGGTGTGGTGAAGAGGAAGGGAAGGAAGAGGGGAAGCGGGTAGGTGAAGAGGAAGGGGATGAAGAGGGGAATTGGGTAGGTGAAGAGGAAGGGGAGGATGCACAACAGAGTAATAGATGGTGCTAAATGGGGGGAGGGGAGTGGGAGGTGGGGATTGGTATTAAGGTGTTGTTAAAATCTCCTTTAAATGATGTGGATTTGTGGATTTGTTTATTGCATTGTAAATCAATAAAAAACTTAACGTTACAAAAAAGAATAGAATAAACAATAGAAAAGAATAAAATAGAAAAGGAAAGAATAGAATAGAAAATAAAACAATGAAATAGAAAAAAAAAAAAGAATAGAATAAACAATAGAAAAGAATAGAAAGAATATAACAATATAACCGTTTTTCCGATATTCCAATTTCTAATTTTAATTTGAATACAAAATAATAGATTATAATAGAAAAGAATAGAAAATAGAAGAATAGAATAGAAAAAAAATTGAATAATATGGAGTAGGAAGAATATAGCCATTTTCCAAAATTTTAATTTCTAATAGAATAAAAATAGAAAAGAAAATAATAGAATAGAAAAAAAAAAAACACTGGATTAAAAAACAAGAATAGAACAAAATTGAATAAAGAATAGAAAATAATAAAAAAAAATATAACAACAGAATAAACAATAAAAATGGATAGAAAGAATATAACAATATAACTGTTTTCCGATATTCAAATATTTTTTTTAGAATAAATTCAAATTTGAATAGAAAAGAATAGATTATAATAGAAAAGAATAGAAAAGAAAAGGATAGAAAAGAAAAAAAAAACAATAGAATAAAATGGAGTAGGAAGAATATAACCATTTTCCAAAATTCAAATTTTGAATAGAATGAATTCGACTAGAATAGAAAATAAAATAATAGAATAGAACAGAATAGAAAAGAAAACAATGGCATAGAAAAAAAATAGAATAAACAATATAAAATAATAGAAAGAATATAACTGTTTTTTGATATTCTAATTTTGAATAGAATAAATTTGAATTTGAATAGAAAAGAATAGATTATAATAGAAAGGAATAGAAAATAAAGGAATAGAATAGAAAAAAAAAAAAATAGAATAAGATAGAGCATGAAGAATATAACCGTCTTCCGCAAATCGAATTTCTAATAGAATAAATTTGAATAGAATAGAAAATAAAATAAAATAATAGAATAGAATAGAAAATAAACAATGGCGTAGAAAAAAAGAATAGAATAAACAATAGAAAATAATAGAAAGAATATAACGGTTTTCCGATATTTGAATTTTAAATAGAATACATTTCGAATTTGAATAGAAAAGAATAGGTTATAATAGAAAAGAATAGAAAATAAAATAATAAAATAGAAAAAAAAACAATAGAATAAAATGGAGTAGGAAGAATATAACCATCTTCCGAAATTCGAATTTCTATTAGAGTAAACTCGAATAGAGTAGAAAAGAAAAGAATAGAATAGAATAGAAAACAAAACAATGGCATAGAAAAAAAAAAGAATAGAATAAACAATATAAAATAATAGAAAGAATATAACTGTTTTCCGACATTCAAATTTCGAATAGAATAAATTTGAATTTGAATAGAAAAGAATAGGTTATAATAGAAAAGAATAGAAAATAAAATAATAAAATAGAAAACAACAATAGAATAAAATGGAGTAGTAAGAATATAACCATCTTCCGAAATTCAAATTTCTATTAGAATAAACTCGAATAGAGTAGAAAAGAAAAGAATAGAATAGAATAGAATAGAAAATAAAACAATGGCATAGAAAAAAAAAAGAATAGAATAAACAATATAAAATAATAGAAAGAATATAACTGTTTTCCGATATTCAAATTTTGAATAGACTAAATTCGAATTTGAATAGAAAATAATAGGTTATAATAGAAAAGAATAGAAAATAAAATAATAAAATAGAAAACAACAATAGAATAAAATGGAGTAGAAAGAGTATAACTATCTTCCGAAATTCAAATTTCGATTAGAATAAACTCGAAAAGAATAGAAAAGAAAAAGAATAGAAAATAAAACAATGGCATAGAAAAAAAAAGAATAGAATAAAATAGAATAAACAATAGAAAAGACTAAAAAGAATATAACAATAGAATAAACAATAGAAAAGAAAGAAAGAATACAACGATATAGCCGTTTTCTGATATTCGAATTTTGAGTAGAAAAGAATAGATTATAATAGAAAAGAATAGAATAGAAATAAAAAGACTAGAATAGAATAGAAAAAAAAAACAATAGAATATAATGGAATAGAAACCATCTTCCAAATTTCGAATTTTGAATAGAATAAATTTGATTTCAAATGAAATTCGATTCGAATTCTATCGATTCATATTTTGCAAATTCGGTTGAATTGAGTTCAATTTGATCGTATTCAGAAAATTGTAATCGATTCAAATTCGAATACAATAAACGAATTTTGAAAATTCATTTAACAAATTTATGTAAATAACGAATCAAAATGAAAAATATTTTTTCCTTCTGCACATATAAACCCAATACATGCGGTGCGAGGGGGCGGGGAGGGGGAAGGGCAGGTACTTACCTCCCGCACTTTGCAGAATTATTTTATGACTTGGCTGTTACTTCAGAAGTAAATGTCAGTGTATGTGCACCTGCCGCTCTCGTCACCTCCGGAGATCCTGCCACGTCCAGGAACTTCCTGTGATAGGGTGACAACGCTCCGCCCCTGTTTCCTGGGTTGTCACCGATGGAGCGTTAATCACACAGACACGGTCTGCTGTTGTCACCATCAGGAAAGCCTCCCTGAGTCATAGGGGGAGGGGGGAAGTGGCTGCAAAGAGGCGGCAGCAGTGAGGTTGGACAAAGGATGAGAAGCAACGTTTTTTTTTTTTTGGCATGCTGGGGCTTTTAGTTCTCCAACATTCAGAAACCCTTTTATATCTCAGCTCTGGGAACACTACGGGGTGGGGGGGGGGGGGACACAATGCCGTCCCGTCATGGCGGATTTACCAAACTGGATTAGAGGAGACTTCCCTCCGCCGCTAATGCTGATCTATGAAGGGGATTTGTCTGAGGAATGGGAATGAATCGGGAACAATAGGGATTGTAGGGAGCGGGGGATCTGTCTCCAGGGGACACAGCGGAAATCAGACCCTCTCATCTGAGAAAGGCGCCACCAATATGAAGGATCAATGTATCCAAAGCTGAACCTTTAATTATATTGTTATTGGATATTAGAGGGTTAGAATCCCTGCTGGGTTTATACTGATCTCTGCATCCCATCGAGGGGATCTCTCCTCATTTCCTGTCCCAGAGACACAACAGGAAATAAAAGGAAATCTCTCCAATGTCAGGGGAAATCTCAGACCAAGTGTCCCCACTGAAAGATTCACCCTCACCTCCATTACTGGTGACAACAGGAAGCATGCAGTATATAGAGATCAGTATACAGCACATACAGTAGGTGGCAGGGTATTGTGCGTGGTACATATAGTATATAGGGTGCATCATATTGGGAGTAGCTTATATGTAGCAATCAGTCTACACTCTATAGTATAGTATAGTACAGTATAGTAAAGTACAGTACAGTATAATATAGTATAGTACAGTATAGTATAGTATAGTATAGTACAGTATAATATAGTACAGTACAGTATAAGATAGTATAGTATAAGATAGTATAGTATAGTATAGTACAGTATAGTACGGTACAGTATAATATAGTATAGTACAGTATAGTACAGTACAGTATAGTATAGTATAGTATAGTATAGTATAGTACAGTACAGTATAGTACAGTATAGTACAGTATAGTACAGTACAGTATAATATAGTATAGTACAGTATAGTACAGTACAGTATAGTATAGTACAGTATAGTATAGTATAGTACAGTACAGTATAGTATAGTACAGTATAGTATAGTATAGTACAGTACAGTATAGTATAGTACAGTACAGTACAGTATAATATAGTATAGTACAGTACAGTATAGTACAGTATAGTATAGTACAGTATAGTATAGTACAGTATAGTATAGTACAGTACAGTATAGTATAGTATAGTATAGAATAGTATATAAGGTGCAATAAATAAAATGTAGGGTGCAGTACATTAGGTGTACTGTACAGTATGTAGAGTGCAATATACAGGGTGTGCTGTATAATATGCAGTATAAGGGGTGAAATACATAATATGTAGGGGCAGTATATTATATGTAGAGCAGTAAATAAAATGTAGGGTAGGTATATTATATAGGGTGCAATATATTGTGTGTGGAATACAATATGTAGGATGCAATATATAATATGTAGGGTGCAATATATAGTATATAGCATGCAATATATAAAATGTAGGGTACAGTATATAGTATAGATGGTTCGAAATATATTATATAGGGTGCTGCATCTTGTGTAGTCTACAGTATGTAGGGTGCAGAATATAGTATACAGGGTGTAGTATGTAGTCTATAGGGTGTAGTATGTAGGAAGCAGTATATAGGGTGCAGTGACTCATATATAGGGCACAGTATATAATATACAGTATACTTTAAAATATAGTATCTAGGGTGCAATATAGACTATATAGAGTACAGGATATAGTATATAGAGTGCAGTATATAATAAATAGGGTGCAGTATACAGTATTTAGGGTGCAATATTTAATATATGTGGTGCAGAATATAGTATATAGGGTGCAGAATATAGTATATGGGGTACAGTGTATTAAACATAGGGTACAATATATAGGGTGTACCATGTAGTATATAGGGTGCAGTAGATAATATATAGGGTGCAAAATATAGTATATATGATGCAATATATAATATAATATAGGGTGTAGTATATATTATATAGGGTGCAGAATATAGTATATAGGATTCTGTATAAAAAAATAGGTTGTCGAATATAGTACATAGTGTGCAAAATAGTATATAGGGTGCAGTATATAATATATAGGGTGCAGAATATAGTATATAGGGTGCAGCAAATAATATACAGGGCACAGGATATAGTACATAGGGTGCAGTATACAATATGCAGGTTACAGTATATAATATATGGGGTGCAGAATATAGTATATAGAGTGCAGTATATAAAATACAGGGTGCAGAATATAGTATATAGGGTGCAGAGTATAGTATATGGTGAGTAGTATATAGTATATAGGGTGCAGTATATAAAATATATGGGTTGCAGAATCTAGTATATAGGGTGCAGTATATCATATATGGGGTGCAGAATATAGTATATAGTGTGCAGTATATAAAATACAGGGTGCAGAATATAGTATATAGGGTGCAGAGTATAGTATATGGGGAGTAGTATATAGTATATAGGGTGCAGTATATAAAATATATGGGTTGCGGAATCTAGTATATAGGGTGCAGAATATAATATATGGGGTGCACAATATAGTATATAGGGTGCAGTTTGTCATATATAGAGTGAAGAATATAGTATATAGGGGCAGTATATAATACATAGGGTGCAGAATAATGATATAGGGTGAAGTATATAGTACATAGGGTGCCGAATATAGTATATAGGGTGTAGTATATGCTATATGGGGTGCAGAATATAGTATATAGGGTGAAGAAAATAGTAAATGGGGTGCAGAGTATAGTATATAGGGTGCAGAGTAAAGTATATAGGGTGCAGAGAATAGTATATGGGGTGCAGAATATAGTATATAGGGTGCAGTATATAATATATGGGGTGCAGAACATAGTATATAGGGTGCAGGATATATTATATAGGGTGTGGTATATAAAATATAAGGTGCAGAATATTGTATATGGGGTGCAGAATTTAATATATAGGGTGCAGAATATAGAATATAGGGTGCAGAATATAATAAATGGGGTGCAGAATATTGTATATAGGGTGCAGAGTATAGTATATAGGGTGCAGAGTATAGTATATTGAGTGTAGAATATAGTATACTGTATATAGGGTGCAGAGTATAGTATATAGGGTGCAGTATATATTATATAGGGTGCAGAGTATAGTATATGGGTGCAGAATATAGTATATAAGGTGCAAAATATAGTATATAAAGTGCAGAAAATAGTATATGGGGTAAAGAATATAGTATATGGGGTACAGAGTATAGTATATAGGGTGCAGTATATAGTATATAGGGTGCAGAATATAGTAAATAGGGTGCAGTATATAGTATATGAGGTTCAGAAGCTAGTATATGGTGTGAGGTATATAGGGTGCAGTATATAGCATATAGGGTGCAGAATATAGTATATGGGGTTCAGTATATAGGGTGCAGAATATAGTATAAATGGTGCAGAATATAGTATATGGGGTGTAGAATACAGTATATATGGTGCAGAACATAGTATATGGGGTGCAGAATATAGTATAAAGGGTGCAGAATATAGTATACAATGTGCAGAATAAAGTATATGGGGTGCAGAATATAGTATATGGGGTGCAGTATATCATATAACGGGTGCAGAAAATAGTATATGGGGTGCAGAACATAGCATACGGTGTGCACTATATAGTATAGGAGGTGTAGAATATAGTATATAGGGTGCAGAATATCGTATATATGGGGTGCAGTATATAGGGTGGAGTATATAGTATATGGGGTGCAGAATATAGTATTAGGGGTGCAGAGTATAGTATATAGGGTACAGTATATAGGGTGCAGAATATGGTATATGGGGTGTAGAATATAGTAAATAGGGTGCAGTATACAGTATATGGGGTGCAGTATATAGTATATAGGGTGGAGTATATAGTATATGGGGTGCAGAATATATTATTAGGGGTGCCGAGTATAGTATATAGGGTGCAGAATATGGTATATGGGGTGCAGAATATAGTATATGGGGTGCAGTATATAGTATATGGGGTGCAGTATATAATATATAAGGTGGAGTATATAGTATAAGGGGTGCAGAATATAGTATATAGGGTGGAGTCAATAGTATATGGGGTGCAGAATATAGTATATGGTGTGCAGTATATAGTATATAGTATATGGGGTCAAAATATAGTATATATAGGGTGTGGTATATAGGGTGGAGTATATAGTATATGGGGTGCAGAATATAGTATATAGGGTACAGTATATAGTACACAGGGTGCAGTATATAATATATTGGGTGCAGAATATAGTATATAGGGTGCAGAATATAGTATATGGGGTGCAGTATATAGTATATAGAGTGCAAACTATAGTATACGGGGTGCAGTATATAGTATATGGGTGCAGTTTGTAGTATATTGGGTGCATTATATAATATATAGGGTGCAGTATGTATTATATGGGGTGCAGTATGTAGTATATATGGTACAGAATATAGTATATAGGGTGCAGTAATCGTATATGGGGTACAGTGTATAATATATAGGGCACAGAATATAGTATATGGGGTGCAGTATATAATATATATGATGCAGAATATAGTATATGTGGTGCAGTGTATAATATATAGGGTGCAGAATATAGTATATATGGTGCAGTATATAGTATATGGAGTGCTGTATATAGTATGGGGTGCAGAATATAGTGTACAGGGTACAGTATATAGTATATGGGGTGCATTATATAATATACAGGTGCAGAATATAGTATATGGGGTGCAGTATATATTATATAGGGTGCAGTATATAGTATATGGGGTGCAGTATATCATTTATGGGGTGTAGTATATAGGGTGCAGTATATAGTACATGGAATTCAGTATATAGTATATAGGGTGCAGTATATAGGATATGGGATGTAGTATATAGCATATGGGATGTAGTATGTAGTATATAGGGTGCAGTATATAGTATATGTAATTCAGTATATAGTATAGGATTCAGAATATAGGATATGGGGTGCAGTGTATAATATATAGGGTGCAGAATATAGTATATATGGTGCAGTATATAGTATATGGAGTGCTGTATATAGTATGGGGTGCAGAATATAGTGTACAGGGTACAGTATATAGTATATGGGGTGCATTATATAATATATAGGGTGCAGTATATAGTATATAGGGTGCAGTATATAGTATATGAGGTGCAGTATATCATTTACGGGGCGTAGTATAAAGGGTGCAGTATATAGTACATAGAATTCAGTATATAGTATATAGGGTGAAGTATATAGGATATGGGATGTAGTATATAGTATATGGGGTGCATTATATAATATATAGGGTGCAGTATATAGTATATAGGGTGCAGTATATAGTATATGAGGTGCAGTATATGGTATATGGGGTGCATAATATAGTATATAGGGTGCAGTATATCATTTATGGGGCGTAGTATAAAGGGTGCAGTATATAGTACATAGAATTCAGTATATAGTATATAGGGTGAAGTATATAGGATATGGGATGTAGTATATAGTATATGGGGTGCATTATATAATATATAGGGTGCAGTATATAGTATATAGGGTGCAGTATATAGTATATGAGGTGCAGTATATGGTATATGGGGTGCATAATATAGTATATAGGGTGCAGTATATCATTTATGGGGCGTAGTATAAAGGGTGCAGTATATAGTACATAGAATTCAGTATATAGTATATAGGGTGAAGTATATAGGATATGGGATGTAGTATATAGTATATAGGGTGCAGTATATAGTATATGTAATTCAGTATATAGTATAGGATGCAGAATATAGTATATGGGGTGCAGTGTATAATATGCGGAGTATAGAGCATGCTGTGTGTGTTTATGTGTAGTATATATAATATGAGGTTTGGAGTAGTGATCGGTCACAGATTGGATTGCAGTGATTGGCTGTGGATCCCAGGATGTGTAGTGAGAGCGGAGTGTTGTGTCCCCGCCTCCCGTTCTCCTCCTCCTCCAATCAGAGCTGGGTGGGCGGGGTCCCGGAGTTTCTCCAGCTCTCGGAGTTTGTCGGATAGAGAAAGTTGCTCGAAGGATCCCCGGGGCCCCCCGACTGTCCGATCCCTGCTGGAGAGAGACTCGGAGAGCCGGGGCCCCAACTTACACCAGGGGCCCCCCGTTTGTGGATTATATTGCCTTCCTCCTCGGATCTATGGATCCCCCGATCCCGCGGCTGCTGCAGCTCCTGCTGGCCCTCCTGTGTTGGGGCCCCCCGGGCCGGGCCCTGGAAGGTGAGACCCCCCCCCCCCCCAATCATTGTGTCCTCCTCCCCCTATATCCATCATTCCATCATATTTATTATATACACACATACAATGTATCCTTCTATAGAGACCCCATCTATATACAATGTATCCATACAGACCTCATCTATATACAATGTATCCTTCTATATAGACCTCATCTATATACAATGTATCCTTCTATAGAGACCCCATCTATATACAATGTATCCTTCTATAGAGACCCCATCTATATACAATGTATCCTTCTATACAGACCCCATCTATATACAATGTATCCATACAGACCTCATCTATATACAATGTATCCTTCTATAGAGACCCCATCTATATACAATGTATCCTTCTATAGAGACCCCATCTATATACAATGTATCCTTCTATAGAGACCCCATCTATATACAATGTATCCTTCTATACAGACCCCATCTATATACAATGTATCCTTCTATAGACCCCATCTATATACAATGTATCCTTCTATACAGACCCCATCTATATACAATGTATCCTTCTATACTGACCCCATCTATATACAATGTATCCATACTGACCCCATCTATATACAATGTATCCTTCTATAGAGACCCCATCTATATACAATGTATCCTTCTATACAGACCCCATCTATATACAATGTATCCTTCTATAGAGACCCCATCTATATACAATGTATCCTTCTATATAGACCCCATCTATATACAATGTATCCTTCTATATAGACCTCATCTATATACAATGTATCCTTCTATACAGACCCCATCTATATACAATGTATCCTTCTATAGAGACCCCATCTATATACAATGTATCCATACAGACCCCATCTATATACAATGTATCCTTCTATAGAGACCCCATCTATATACAATGTATCCTTCTATAGACCCCCATCTATATACAATGTATCCTTCTATACAGACCCCATCTATATACAATGTATCCTTCTATACAGACCCCATCTATATACAATGTATCCTTCTATACTGACCCCATCTATATACAATGTATCCTTCTATAGAGACCCCATCTATATACAATGTATCCTTCTATAGAGACCCCATCTATATACAATGTATCCTTCTATACTGACCTCATCTATATACAATGTATCCTTCTATATAGACCCCATCTATATACAATGTATCCTTCTATAGAGACCTCATCTATATACAATGTATCCTTCTATACAGACCCCATCTATATACAATGTATCCTTCTATAGAGACCCCATCTATATACAATGTATCCTTCTATATAGACCCCATCTATATACAATGTATCCTTCTATAGAGACCCCATCTATATACAATGTATCCTTCTATAGAGACCCCATCTATATACAATGTATCCTTCTATAGAGACCCCATCTATATACAATGTATCCTTCTATAGAGACCCCATCTATATACAATGTATCCTTCTATACTGACCTCATCTATATACAATGTATCCTTCTATACTGACCCCATCTATATACAATGTATCCTTCTATACAGACCCCATCTATATACAATGTATCCTTCTATAGAGACCCCATCTATATACAATGTATCCTTCTATACAGACCCCATCTATATACAATGTATCCTTCTATAGACCCCATCTATATACAATGTATCCTTCTATAGACCCCATCTATATACAATGTATCCTTCTATAGACCCCATCTATATACAATGTATCCTTCTATAGAGACCCCATCTATATATAATGTATCCTTCTATAGAGACCCCATCTATATACAATGTATCCTTCTATAGACCCCATCTATATACAATGTATCCTTCTATACAGACCCCATCTATATACAATGTATCCTTCTATAGAGACCCCATCTATATATAATGTATCCTTCTATAGAGACCCCATCTATATATAATGTATCCTTCTATAGAGACCCCATCTATATACAATGTATCCTTCTATACAGACCCCATCTATATACAATGTATCCTTCTATACAGACCCCATCTATATACAATGTATCCTTCTATAGAGACCCCATCTATATATAATGTATCCTTCTATAGAGACCCCATCTATATACAATGTATCCTTCTATAGACCCCATCTATATACAATGTATCCTTCTATAGACCCCATCTATATACAATGTATCCTTCTATACAGACCCCATCTATATACAATGTATCCTTCTATACTGACCCCATCTATATACAATGTATCCTTCTATAGAGACCCCATCTATATATAATGTATCCTTCTATAGAGACCCCATCTATATACAATGTATCCTTCTATATAGACCCCATCTATATACAATGTATCCTTCTATATAGACCCCATCTATATACAATGTATCCTTCTATAGACCCCATCTATATACAATGTATCCTTCTATAGAGACCCCATCTATATACAATGTATCCTTCTATAGAGACCCCATCTATATACAATGTATCCTTCTATAGAGACCCCATCTATATATAATGTATCCTTCTATAGAGACCCCATCTATATACAATGTATCCTTCTATACAGACCCCATCTATATACAATGTATCCTTCTATAGAGACCCCATCTATATACAATGTATCCTTCTATAGACCCCATCTATATACAATGTATCCTTCTATAGACCCCATCTATATACAATGTATCCTTCTATACAGACCCCATCTATATACAATGTATCCTTCTATACTGACCCCATCT
>NC_138771.1:657870672-657917948 GCF_965119305.1 Pelophylax lessonae
ATCTCGATTGTATCTCTGAGATTTCTCAGCTTTGGGGTTGAAACTTTATAACGTTTGTAGAGCGAAACTTGTGTGACCGGAGGACGCCCAGCGTAACAATGAGCTCTGTGTACTGTGTGTGTGACTGTATATTATATATAGGATCCAGTCTGTGTGTGACTGTATATTATATATAGGATCCAGTCTGTGTGTGACTGTATATTATATATAGGATCCAGTCTGTGTGTGACTGTATATTATATATAGGATCCAGTCTGTGTGTGACTGTATATTATATATAGGATCCAGTCTCTGTGTGTGACTGTATATTATATATAGGATCCAGTCTCTGTGTGTGACTGTATATTATATATAGGATCCAGTCTGTGTGTGACTGTATATTATATATAGGATCCAGTCTCTGTGTGACTGTATATTATATATAGGATCCAGTCTCTGTGTACTGTATATTATTATATATTATACATTATATTTATGATGCAGTCTATGTCCTCCATACCTTATCACCTCCCCATCTTCCCATGTCCCCCTCTTCAGAGCCTATTGTTCTGTCAGATTGGAGCACCCCAAATACCCACCCTCACCCCCTCTTCTAGACTCCATCTTTGCTGCCCATATATCCCCCCCCCCCCCTCTCTTCACAGTCTGTGCCGCACTCTCAAATGATTAACCCCTGAATACCTGCCATATACCCAATCCATCTTCCCAAATCCTTCTCCTACCTCCTCTCCTCTCCATGTTCTTTGCACATCATCTATCTGTCCTGGCCTTCCACTCCCTACAAGCCTGGACCCCTTTATATAATCACCCCAAATCTTTTATCCCTTTTAATGTACATGGTTCCCAAATTCATCTCACACACACGTTACCTCTGTTCCTTTATCCCTTTACATGGCTGCATGGCATCCCTAAATCTATCATTCCTTTATAGAATACCCAAATACCTCAGGTCTGATTGTTACCCCCCCCCCCCAATCCTCTAGCCTATTATGTCACCCCAATTCTTTTATCTTTCTCTAAAATCCTTCATACTTTTATTGTTACTATAAATCCTTTATCCCTTTGGGTTGCCCCCCAAATCCCTTTGTCACCCCAAAGTCATTCATCTTTTTATGTCATCTCAAGTTAGAGCTGCATGATTCTGGATAAAATAAGAATCACGATTTTTGTGCTTAAAATAAAGATCCCGATTCTCTCATGCTTCTCGGCGTAACATCATCTTTTACATTATACTAAAAAATTGGGATAACTTTACTGTTTAGTTTTTGTTTTAAAATTCATTAAAGTGTGTTTTTTTCCCCCCAAAAAAACTGCGTTTGAAAGACTTCTGCGCAAATACAGTATGACATAATTGCAACGATCGCCATTTTATTCTCTAGGGTCTCTGCTAGAAAAAAAAAAATATATAATCTATATATATATGTGTGTGTGTATATAATGTATGTGTGTATGGATATATATGTATATAGTGTGTATATTATAATGTTTGGGGGTTCTAAGTAATTTTCGAGAAATAATTACTGATTTTAACTTGTAGGCAATCAGTTTCAGAAAAAGGCTTAAGAGGATAAACTCCCCTCAGTAACAGATGGTAATTAATTCCTTTGATGTAAATGAATGAATTGATACATTGTGTTTATAGTTATCTTGCAGCCTTAACAATGTTGATAAACATTTGTGGAGGCTCTTTTTTTTTTTTTTTTTTTTATTTGACAGCTCTGAGTGAGCAGAGAACAGCTCTGTAAGAACCGAGGAAATGCCACTTTAAGATGGGGGGGGGGGGGGGGTCGTTGGGTTGTGAATGGAGATTGCGGTCGTAATTTTTGTAACGATTAATCGTGCAGCTCTATCTCAAGTCATTCATTTATGTCACCCCCAAGTCTTTCAACCCCTTATGTCACTACAAAATCCTTCATGTCACCCCCAAGTCCTTCATCCCTTTGTCACTCACCAACCCCCCCCCCCCCCCCACCAGGTCCTTCATGTCATTTTCTTATGTTACCACCAAGTCCTTCATTCCCTAATGTCACACACCGAGGCCTTCATTCCTTTGTCCTCCCCCCAGATCCTTTATTTCACACCTTATGTCACCCCCAGATCCTTTATCCCACCCCCAAGTCTTTAATCCCATTATGTCACTGTAAAATTCTTTATGTCACCACCAAAGTCTTTCATCCCTTTTTCTTACCTCCAAATCATTTATCCCCTTTATGTCACCCCAACGTTTTCCTCCCTATATGTCACCTCCAGGTTCTTCATCCCTCTAGGTCACCCCCAAATCCTTCAGCCCTTTATGTCACCTTCATCCCTTTATGTTCCCTACAGATCCTTCATCCCTTTATGTCGCCTCCAAATCCTTCATCCCTTTATGTCCCCTCCAAATCCTTCATCCCTTTATGTCACCTCCAAATCCTTCATCCCTTTATGTCACCTCCAAATCCTTCATCCATTTATGTCACCTCCAAATCCTTCATCCTATTATGTCACCTCCAAATCCTTCATCCATTTATGTCACCTCCAAATCCTTCATCCATTTATGTCACCTCCAAATCCTTCATCCTATTATGTCACCTCCAAATCCTTCATCCATTTATGTCACCTCCAAATCCTTCATCCCTTTTTGTCACCTCCAAATCCTTCATTCCTTTGTCACCTCCAAATCCTTCATCCCTTTATGTCACCTCCAAATCCTTCATCCCTTTATGTCACCTCCAAATCCTTCATCCCTTTGTCACCCCCAAATCCTTCCTCCCTTTATGTCACCTCCAAATCCTTCATCCCTTTGTCACCTCCAAATCCTTCATCCCTTTATGTCACCTCCAAATCCTTCATCCCTTTATGTCACCTCCAAATCCTTCATTCCTTTGTCACCTCCATATCCTTCACTAATTTTTGTCACCCCAAAATCCCTCATCCCTTTATGTCACCCCCAAATCCCTCATCCCTTTGTCACCTCCAGATCCTTCACCAATTTTTGTCATCCCTTATCCCTTTGTCACCTCCAAATCCTTTATCCCTTTTTGTCACCTCCAAATCCCTCATCACTTTGTCACCTCTAAATCCTTCATGTCAGCCCCCAAAACCTTCATCCCTTCATGTCACCCCCAAATCCTATATCCCTTTATGTATTTGATCCCCTAAATGTTTCATTCTTGTATATGATTTCCAAATAATCACCCCTCAGTGTCACCCCCAAATCCTTTTTCTTAATGAAACCCAGTCCTTCATTGGATGATGACTTGATGATCCCCTAAATGTTAAAGACGTCTTCATCCAGCTGATCCCCTAAATGTAATTCTTTATCTATACATTATCACCCCTCAATGTCACCCCCAAATCCTTCCTCCTTTTTTAGTCTGGGATCCTCAAACTTTGCAGTCACTTTGTTACCCTGAAAACCTCCCCTCCTCCTCCTCCTCTTTGTCTTGCTGTTCAGATTGTCCCCAGCTTGTATGGTGCAATCCTCCAGATTTATGAAGTCTTTCACCCAAATAACCAATCTATTACCTGTTTATCCCCCCCCCCCCGTTATTTCCTTTTATAGTCCGTGTTTTTCTCCTGTTAAACATTTTTAATTCATCTTCCCATTTTCTGTTTTGTTGGCTTAACTTTTCCTTTGTTCTTTTTCTTTTGACTTATAAATCTTTTATTTGTCTCATAAAAATCTGTGCAACCCCCCCCCCTTTGGTGTGAGCCGTCAGCATTTTCCAGAATGAGCAGACGTCTTCCTTTCGGAAAACGGGTGAAGTGTCAGCTCTGTGGCCCAGCCCTCCTTTGTATGGGGCTATTAATATCTCCCCGTGCTAAAACCCCCTCGGCCAAGCGGCTGCCTTTCAGGATTGTTTAGAAACAATGAAGGTCTGTGGGCCCCTCCCCCTTCCTGACTCCCCCTCCCTTCCTCCCCCCCCCCTTTCCTCTCCCGGCCTCCCCACCCCCCCTTTCCTCGCTTTCATCTCCCTCTCTCCTTTCACTTTCTCCTCCCCCTTCCAAAAAATCTGTTTAGCTTCTCCTCTGCTTCCAAGCACAGATCCTGAGCACCCCACTTCTGTCCTACAACACCCCAATTTCTCTGCTTCCAAGCACAGATCCTGAGCACCCCACTTCTGTCCTACAACACCCCAATTCTCTGATTCCAAACACAGATCCTGAGCACCCCACTTCTGTCCTACAACACCCCAACTTCTCTGCTTCCAAGCACAGATCCTGAGCACCCCACTTCTGTCCTACAACACCCCAACTTCTCTGCTTCCAAGCACAGATCCTGAGCACCCCACTTCTGTCCTACAACACCCCAATTTCTCTGCTTCCAAGCACAGATCCTGAGCACCCCACTTCTGTCCTACAACACCCCAACTTCTCTGCTTCCAAGCACAGATCCTGAGCACCCCACTTCTGTCCTACAACACCCCACTTTCTCCCCTGCATCTTCGTACAGATCCTGAACACCCCACTTTCTCCCCTGCATCTTCGTACAGATCCTGAGCACCCCACTTCTGTCCTACAACACCCCAATTTCTATGCTTCCAAGCACAGATCCTGGGCACTCAACTTCTGTCCTACAACACCCCAACTTCTCCCCTGCATCTCTGTAAAGATCCTGACCGCCCAACTTCTCCCCTGCATCTCTGTACAGATCCTGAGCACCCCACTTCTGTCCTACAACACCCCACTTTCTCCCCTGTATCTTCGTACAGATCCTGAGCACCCCACTTCTGTCCTACAACACCCCGATTTTTCTGCTTCCAAGCACAGGTCCTGAGCACCCCACTTCTGTCTTACAACACCCCAACTTCTCTGCTTCCAAGCACAGATTCTAAGCACCCCACTTATGTTCTTCAACACCCCACTTTCTCTCCTGCATCCCTGTACGGATCCCGAGTACCCCACTTCTGTCCCCCAACTTCTCTGTTTCCCAGCACAGTTCCTAATCTCCCTACATCTATCCCACAACCCCCCAACTTCTCTGCAACTCTGTAGAGTAGCGGAGCACCTCACTTCTAACCTACAACACCCCGACTTTTCTGCACAGATCTTGGGTACCCTGCTTCTGTCCAAACACCCCCCAGTATCTCTGTACAGATTCTCAACACGCCATTTCTGTTCCACAACTCCCCAACTTCTCTGAATCTCTGCACACATGCTGAGCACCCCACTTCTGTCTCACAGCCCCCCAACTTCTCTGCTTCAGTGAACAGATCCTGAACATCCCACTTCTATCCTACAACCCCACCAGCTTCTCCTCTGCATCGCTGCACAGATCCTTAGCACTCTACTTTTATTTCACAACCCCCCAGCTTCTCATCTGCATCTCTACACAGATTCTGAGCACCCCACTTTTGTCATAGAACCCCCCAGCTTCTCCTCTGTATCTCTGCACAGATCCTAAGCACTCAATTTCTGCCTTACAGCCCCCAGCTTCTCTTCTGTATCTCTGAACAGATCCTGAGCACCCCACTTCTGTCCTACAACCCCCCAGCTTCTCCTCTGCATCTCTGAACAGATCCCAAGTACCCCACTTCTGTCTAACAACCCCACACTTTCCCATATAATTCCAAAATAAAAATTGTAATTGCTAGCTCTGTGCTCCAGGATCCCCTACAATTTGCTTTCATCCAGGAGCCTCAACCTCTCTTCCCTCCACCAGGGGCCCCCTATGCTCTTCTATCCATTCTCTACAAGCCCCTAAGCCTCTCTTACCTGTCATCCTGAAGCCCCTAACCTCTCCTTTCTATCCTGTAGGAGCCCCTAACCTCTCATCTATCTTCCAGTGGCCCCTAACCTTCCTTCTTCATCTTCTAGAGGCCCATAATCCCTTTTACATATCATCATGGAGCCGCTTAACTCTCATCTATCTTCCAGGGGCCCCAAGCTTTCCCATTTAAAATTTGTGTTCTTCCAACGTCTGTTTGTCTTCCAGGGACCCCTGGCTTCTTATTTGTCCTCCAGGGGCCCCTTAACTTCTTATTTGTCCTCCAGGGGCCCTTAACTTCTTATTTGTCCTCCACTGGCCCCTGACTTCTTATTTGTCCTCCACTGGCCCCTGACTTCTTATTTGTGCTCCAGTGGACCCTGACTTCTTATTTGTGCTCCAGGGGACCCTGACTTCTTATTTGTGCTCCAGGGGACCCTGACTTCTTATTTGTGCTCCAGGGGACCCTGACTTCTTATTTGTGCTCCAGGGGACCCTGACTTCTTATTTGTGCTCCAGGGGACCCTGACTTCTTATTTGTGCTCCAGGGGACCCTGACTTATTATTTGTCCTCCAGGGGCCCCTGACTTATTATTTGTCCTCCAGGGGCCCCTGACTTATTATTTGTCCTCCAGGTACCCCTACCTTCCTATTTGTCTTCCAGGGACCCCTGACTTCTTATTTGTCCTCCAGGGGCCCCTGACTTCTTATTTGGCCTCAGGGGCCCCTAACTTCCAATTTGTCCTCCAGGGGCCTTTAACTTCTTATTTGTCCTCCAGGGGCCCCTAACTACTTAATTTTTCCCTCCCAGGGCCCCTAACCAGTCTTACCTGTGGCCTCTAACCTACTTGTCCTCCTGGAGTCTCTAACCCTTCTTGCCTATCCTCCTGGGGCCCCTAGCCTGCCTTATTTATCCTCCCGGGGCCCCTAACCTCTCTATCCAGGTAGCTAATTACAGCCAGACACCTGACGCTGGCCCGTCTGGCACAGCCGCCTTCCCCCCATCTGCAGAATGCGGCTTCGTCTTTCCTAACCGCCGGCTTGTCTTGTATTTGTTTTTTGTTTGTTTTTTGTATCCTTTTTTTTATCAGAAAACTTGTTACTTTTTGTTTTGCTACATTTTACACATTTCCCCTATTTTATACATCCTCAGTATGGGAGGTGCCATGTGTAATGAATGAGGTTTGATGTAGTAAGTTGACTGACAGAAGGCATCTATACACTTCAAAGAAGTAAATGGGCCCTTAAAGCCGAGCGCTTAGGGCCCAGCGGAGGTTTTGGTGGGGGGGGGGGGGCTGAATGTTGTCTCAGTGTATTAGATCTGAGGGGACGGGCGTGTTGCAATAAACGATCTTTACATCAGCATGGGGTGGAAGATCTTCTCCTCCCCCTCAATTTGCCCCCCTGGGTGCAGTAACACCCCCCCAATCTTCCTAATGGTACACTCCATTCATAGGGGATTAATGAGAGATCAGAGGATTCCCCCCCCCCCTCCCCCCGGATCTGTCTTCTTCATCCTCAGACCCCTCCTTGACACCTGCTGACCCCAAATCCCGACTCTCCAGCAAGGCCAGCTGTGGAATTCAGTACGGGGCATACCGATCCTTGTGATTGGTGAAATAGATTCATAGTTAATCAATTAGAGATTGGGTTGATTGGTATTTGACAATTCATAGATTGCTTCGATTGAGATCGGACCGGTCTTGGATTGCCCAGATTGAGATCGGATCGAGATCGGACCGGTCTTGGATTGTCCGGATCGAGATCGGACCGGTCTTGGATTGCCCAGATCGAGATCGGACCGGTCTTGGATTGTCCGGATCGAGATCGGACCGGTCTTGGATTGCCCAGATCGAGATCGGACCGCTCTTGGATTGTCTGGATCGAGATGAGACCGGTCTTGGCTTGTCCGGATAGAGATCGGACGGGTCTTTGCTTGCCCGGATCGAGATCCGACCGGTCTTGGATTGCCCAGATTGAGATCGGACCGGTCTTGGATTGCCCAGATTGAGATCGGACCGGTCTTGGCTTGCCCAGATTGATTGCCTAGATTGAGATCTAAAGGCAACAATATACTATACAATCTGATTGTACAATTCACATTCCTTCACCAAGAGCCTGCCTTGATTGGATACAAATATACAATGGGCTGTTTATTTTTGTCCCTCATATCCTTTTGGTAAAGCTGAAGGAGATTGTACAGAAATTATGCAATAAGATTGTATAGTGTGTGTCCTCAGGACAAGAAGTGAGGGGCAAAATCCTAGGGAAAAGGAGGGGGGGGGAGGGTGCAAATGGATTAAATTAGATTAGACTAAAAAAAGTGTTTTATTACTCTTCTATCCAATAATCCAATTCCCTCATTTCCTGTCCCACGGACAATGTTGTCACTAAAACAGGAAGCGAGAGATGAACTCCAAAGCAAATGTTAAAGGAAGGGGAATGTGTGGGGGGGGGGCACAGTAATCCAGCCCCCCCCCCCCCCATTTCCTGTTCCAGTCCAGCACAGGAAGTAGAGGGAATTCTCTGCAGTGGTGACAATGTCGTCCTGTCCTGGTGACAGCGTAGTGGGGAATGAACTCCAAAGCAAATGTTAACGAAAGGAGGGGGGGGGGGGGGGTCACAGTAAGACTTTCCCTATTATACCAATCGGCATATTATTACTGTTGTAGCCAATGATCTGATCCCCATTTCCTGTTCTGGTGGCAACGTTGTCACTAGAACAGGAAGTGGAAGTGGGGGGGGGGGCGGTTAGGCTCTTTCTAATATACCACAGCAGTGACAACATTATGTCCTGGTGACAACGTTGTCCCCAGGACAGGAAGTAGAGGGAACTCTCCACAGTGGTGACAACGTTATTCCATCCTGGAGACAATATTGTCCCCAGGACAGGAACTGAAGGGAACTCTCCACAGCGGTGACAACGGTATTCTGTTCTGGTGACAACATCACCAGGACAGGAATTGAAAGTGAAGGGGGGGGGGGGGTTAGGCTCTTCCTATTAGACCAATTTATTTATTGCTTTTGTATAACTGTTGGAGAGTTCCCTCATTTCCTGTCCTACGTGTGACAACCTTGTCCCCAGGACAGGAAGTGGAGGGGAAATCTCCACAGCGGTGACAACGTTATTCTGTCTGGTGACAACCTTGTCCTCAGGACAGGAAGTGGAAGGTAGGGGGGTTAGGCTCTTCCTAATATACCAATTTATTTATTCATTGGTTTTGTATCCCTGTTGGAGATTTCCCCCCCATTTCCTGTCCTAATGGCAACCTTGTCCCCAGGACAGGAAGTGGAGGGATCTCTTCACAGCGGTGACAATGTTATTCCGTCCTGGTGACAACGTTGTCACCAAGACAGGACGTAAGAAAAACCCTCATCGGTAAAACCTGACAGAGCGTCAAACCCCCTTGTTCTATCTGGGAAATGTTTTAGCTGCAGATCATCCTTGAGAACCCCCTCCCCCCGAGTCTATGGAGGGTGAACCTGAGCCGGGCGTGCGCACGTTCTTCACTTGTAAGACGAGAAGAGAGGAAATTTCATTCGGCCGGTGAGAGTTGTTTGGCGCTCCCCTCGCTCTGCGCGGAGCTCCACCCCGGGAAAAAAGAGGTTTTTGTTGTCTTTTTCCATTTATTTCCCCATAAATCATATCTGAGAGCTGCGCGATGTCCTCATCCACCGCCGGTGACCCCGCTAGAGCGCGAGGCCGCTGATCCTGCCGCTGATCCCTCAGAGCGCGGCCATTTCCTGCCTTCGTGTCATCGTCCTCTATTTCTTTATTTGGATTTGTTTAGAAATAGGAAAATTATATAAACATTCCGGCGGGAGACTGTTCTATATAAATCGGGGACCGCAATTGGGTGAAAAAAAAAAAACGGTAAAGGGAATACGCAAATTTACACCGGAAGCAAAGGTGAAAAAATAACGGATATCGAATTCCTGTGGCGATTTCACCCGTTTGCGGTTTTGCGCTGACATGCGTTGCGTTAGGCGTTGAGGCGAACCCTTCCCAATGGATGCAGCCTAAGGTGCCTGCAGAAAGTACACGCCACTGTGTTGCTTTACTGCGTCGCCGTGCCGTTTTAGAGGCGTCACACGTTCATGCGGCGCCAATAAGGAGCATATTGGTATTGTGAGCGGAGTTCACGCTATTCTGCTCGCAATTCCAAAATGGGGGGCGTGGTGCGTAACGCGCTTGCGGTGCCGTTATTTCTCAAAAGCACCTCAAACACTGTGCGATTTTTGCCGCCATTGCTGCAGGACTAAAAACTCGTGGCTATCGCGGCAAAATGCCAAATGTGCCAAAATGTAGTACAGAGGCGCAGAGGGAGGTCCGTTCAAAATGGTAACGCCTTTTTGTGTGGGATTTCGAACGTCGCATGTAGGACAGCCCACTCACTTAATGCGTGTTTGTTGCCTGAAAAAAGAAGCTCCTGCTCCTTTTTCTGGTTGACGAGCGTAGCCTGTTTTTGGCCGCAACGCATTTGGGTGGCGTTCAAAGAATAATGGCACCCAAAAGCGCATTCTAAATGTAGGGCGGCCCATTCAGTTCATGCACATTTGTTGTCCGAAAAGAAGTTCCTGCTCTATTTTTCTGGTTGACGATCGTAGTCTGTTTTGAAAAACTTGCTTTTGGACGCAACAGGTTTGGTAGGCATTAAAAGTATAATGGCCCTCAAAAGCACCCTCTGCCGTGATTTGAGCGTAGGGCGACCCATTCACTTCATGGGCATTTGTTGTCTGAACAAAATAAGCTCCTCCGCCTTTTTTTCTGGTTGACGAGCGTAGCCTGTTTTTGGCCGCAACGTGTTTGGGGGTGGCGCTAAAACAATAATGGCACCCAATAGCGCCCTCTGCCGTGATTTGAGCGTTCACTTCATGTGCGTTTTGTTGCCTGAAAAAGAAGCTCCTGCTCCTTCTTCTTTTTTTTTCCTGGTTGACGAGCGTAGCCTGTTTTTGGCCGCAACATTTTTGGGGTGGTGTTAAAAGAATAAAGGCACCCAAAAGCCTGTTCTGCCGTGATTTGAGCGTAGGGCAGCCCATTCACGCATGTTTGTTGTCTGAAAAAAGAAGCTCCTGCTCCTTTTTCTGGGTGCGAGTGTATCCTGTTTTTAAAAACTCTCACTTTTGGGTACAACAGGTTTGGGAGACGCTAAACGAATAATGGCACCCAAAAGCGCGTTCTGCTATGATTTGGGTGTAGGGTGGCATATTTATTTAATGTGCATTTGTTGCCCCAAAAGTTATTGCTCCTTTTTTTTTTTTGGGTGATTAGCTTAGCCTGTTTTTAAAAACGTGCTTTTGGCCGCAACGCGTTTGTAGTGGCGCTAAAACAATAATGGCACCGAAAAAGCGTGTTCTGCTGTGATTCGAGCGTAGGGCGGCCCATTCACTTTATAGGCATTTGTTGTCTGAAAAAAAGAAGCTCCTGCTCATTTTTTTGGGCGGTGAGCGTAGCCTGTTTTCTAAAAATGTTTGCTTTTGGCCGCAACGTGTTTGGGGTGGCGTTAAAAGAATAATGGCATCCAAAAGAGCGTTCTGCTACAGTTTGGGTGTAGGGTGGCATATTTATCTAATGCGTGTTTGTTGCCCCAAAAGAAGTTCTTGCTTCATGGGCATTTGTTGTGCGAAAAAAGAAGCTCCTGCTCCTTTTTCTGGATGATGAGTGTAGCCTATTTTTAAAAACTCGCTTTTGCTCGGGACGTGTTTGGGGTGGCATTAAATAATGGCACCCAAAAGCGCAATCTGCCATAAATTAAACGTAGGGTGGCTCATTGACTTCATGCGCATTTGTTGTCCGAAAAAGGAAGCTCCTGCTCCTTTTTTGGGTGCCGAGCGTAGCCTGTTTTTAAAAAAACTTGCTTTTGGCCGCAACGTGTTTGGGGTGGCCTTAAAAGAATAATGGCATCCAAAGGCGCAATCTGCCATGACTTAAACGTAGGTTGGCCCATTGACTTCATGTGCATTTTGTTGTCTGAAAAAGGAAGCTCCTGCTCCTTTTCTGGGTGGGGAGCGTAGCCTGTTTTTAAAAACTCGCTTTTGGCCGCAACGCGTTTGGGTGGCGTTTTTAAAAGGATAAAGGCATCCAAAAGCACGTTTTGCTGCAATTTTTACATAGGTTTGCCCATTCACTTCATGTGCTGCTTCGTTCCCCCCCCCCCCCCCCCCCCCCAGTCTCTGCTAGGGTCAGCTCATTCAAATGAATACACTGACCTAACGCAACACAGCAGATGTTAAGAGGCATGGATTTGACGCACCTCCTGGGGCCAGGCTGGAGAGAATGGGCCCTCAAGGTGGTGAAATGTTCAGTTCAAAGTCTTCATGCCAGGAGGAATCTCTACACATTCTATTTTGATAGATAAGGGAAAGGGAGGAAATTTGCGTTTTTATTAATTGCCAGATTATTTATTTATTTATTTATTTTTTTATGTGTTTTTGTTTTGTGTTGTTTTTGGATCTTCCTCTCAATATTTGTAGTAGTTTAATGATTATTTTCCTTATTTCTAAACGAGGAATTTCTGGTTGCGTATTGCTGGAATCCAAATTTATTTGGGTTTTTTTTTTTATTTGTTTTTTTGTGTCGTTTTTGTATCGGTCTCACAATATTTGTAGCCGTTTTTAAGGTTTCTTTTTCTTATTTATAAACCACAATGTGGAATAAACATCAGAAAAAATGTCAGGAGCATCACTATAAATAGAGGAGGGAGGGGGCTGGACTGGGGATCCATCGTAGCACATGGGCCCCTGTGATGTGCAGTGGCCCCTCCTCCGCTGTGTGTGTCCTGTTGTTGTTTTGTACACATGGAACTTGTTACTCCGCTGATAACATCTCCTATCAGATGTCCACCAGCAGATACATCACTTTTACTTCCTCCGTCTCCCCCTCGATGCGGGTCCTTTGAGATGGAGAGCCAGGCACTCAATCCACAACTCCCCTCACTACTACCTGCTGTGCCCATTATGAGGGGTTCTCACCATCCCTGTGCTGAGATCCCGGGCCTGTACACCCGCTGTGCCCATTATGAGGGGTTCCCACCATCCCTGTGCTGAGTTCCTGGGTCTGTACACCTGCTGTGCCCATTATGAGGGGTTCCCACCATCCCTGTGCTGAGTTCCCAGGTCTGTACACCTGCTGTGCCCATTATGAGGGGTTCCCACCATCCCTGTGCTGAGTTCCCAGGTCTGTACACCTGCTGTGCCCATTATGAGGGGCTCCCACCATCCCTGTGCTGAGTTCCCAGGTCTGCACACCTGCTGTGCTCATGATGAGGGGTTCCCACCATCCCTGTGCTGAGTTTCCAGGTCGGTACCCCTGCTGTGCCCATTACGAGGGGCTCCCACCATCCCTGTGCTGAGTTCCCGGGTCTGTACACCTGCTGTGCTCATTGTGAAGGGTTCCCACCATCCCTGTGCTTAGTTCCCGGGTCTGTACACCTGCTGTGCCCATTATGAGGGGCTCCCACCATCCCTGTGCTGAGTTCCCGGCTCTGCACACCTGCTGTGTCCATTATGAGGGGTCCCCACCATCCCTGTGCTGAGTTCCCGGCTCTGCACACCTGCTGTGCCCATTATGAGGGGTTCCCACCATCCCTGTGCTGAGTTACCGGGTCTGTACCCCTGCTGTGCCCATTATGATGGGTTCCCACCATCCCTGTGCTGAGTTCCCATGTCTGTACACCTGCTGTGCCCATTATGAAGAATTATCCAGGTTAGGTTTGGCTACGGATGTATTTTTGGGTGGAATTTCACAAGTATAGCTAATAATTCCGGCTCCTGGTCACATGACCTCTGCGGGGGGTGGAGGAGATCTCGTATTTCTGAGGATTAATCCCCTTTGTCCCCTTTCCTGTTGTCAGGATCTCTGTCTGACCTCCTTCTATTGAGCAGAGCTCTGGGGTGTGAAGATGGGGGAGGGGGGGTGTCAGATTAACATATTAATGGCGGAGGCGGCGGATATTTACAGAAGGCGCAGATCAGAGGGCGGCGGAAACCATTAAACAGTGTTGTGGCTCCTGGTGAGATAATGTTATCTGCGCGGCGCTCTCATGTCATTGGTCGACCTGAAGGACTCGCACAGGGCAAAGTCAGTCGGTACCCATAGATCCCCAATAGGTCAGAAATCCAGGCAGTGACTGTGTCTGGGCTGAGATGAGGTCATCAGTCTGCTGCTGGCAGGAGGAAGCATTTCCTCAGTCTCCCCTCCCCCAGTGATCAGGATGCCACATTGTAACTTTTATAGCCGGTCACAATGTTCCCATCTGGGGATGATACAATGTCGCAGCTTTTGAGATCTTCGACTTCCCCACGGGGGTCGTCTCTCAGTCCTGGATGTAGATAGTGACCCCAGATGATGGCTGAACAAAGATGGCGTCGCCAGGGGGAGTCTTGTGACCACACTGACCCATATTTCATCATGATGAGATGACAGGTCACCTTTAAATGGCAGCGAATTAGATTTTGGGTACGGGAAGCATGCCTGATTGCCAGCAACAATCGTTTCCTGTCTTCCTTTTACACCCATATATAAAAACAAAACAAAACGACTCCTATGATGAAGACTGTATGGTGTACGAAACGCGTCGGGATGGAGTCACATCAGATGGGGGGCCGATGCTCCTTTGCTTGGCTGGTGCCACAAAGCTTACTACAGTTGGAAGAAAACAGCGGTGTGCGGTCATTTGCTCTCCCTTGGCGGTTCCTGAAAAGCAGTCGGCTGATTTTCCTTTTGACGCTCGCTGTTTTCTTACGCTCAGGGCCCCCCCCCCCCCCCATTTTTGCCCTGGTCATTCTTTGTAGATCATTTGGGTGGTGACAGAGACCATCCGCCATCTTGTATCTGTTATCAGTAAAGATCCATCCCTGAGCTCCAGTCCAGGGCATTTGCCTAGGCTCAGACGATGTCCTTAGTTTCCCCTCCCCCTCCAGTGATCACTCACACCGTACATTGTAACTTTGTAGCAGGTCACCAAGTTTCCGGGTGGACCGCCATCTTTCTTAAGCTGGCCAATCGGAATGTTTTGCTTTTTTTTCCCGGGGAACCGGGCGTGTGATATTCACTGGGGGAGCCCGGCGTGTGCTACTCCCGGGGGGAGCCCGGCGTGTGATTTTTCTCGGGGGGAGCCCGGCGTGTGCTATTCCTGTGGGGAGCCTGGCGAGCGCTATTCCCGTGGGGAGCCCGGCGAGCGCTATTCCCGTGGGGAGCCCTGGCGTGCACTATTCCCGTGGGGAGCCCTGGCGTGCGCTATTCCCGTGGGGAACCCGGCGTGCGCTATTCCCGTGGGGAGCCCGGCGTGCGCTATTTCCGGGGGGGGGGGGGGCTTGGCATGTAATATTCCCAGGGAGCCCGGTGTGTGATATTCCCGAGGGGGGGGGGGGCCGTGTGTGATATTCCTGAGTAAAGAAACCTTCTCTGGTCTACTGGAATCATCCACCTTCATAAACCTCCTCCAACCACAACCAGGAAGTGACACCTTCCCATCTGCACCTTCACACCTCACTGTAATGTGGTCACTGCCCCGCCCCCACCCCTCCCTGACCTCTGCTGACCCATCTCCTAATTACTTTTCATTATGTTCCCTGTCAGTCCCATCTCCGTTGTTTGGGGGCCATTCCACTCAACAGCGAGATCTCCCAGCCATCGTTTCCGACCGTGTTCATGTTTGGGTGGTCTAGCCCCTCCCCTTTTCCTGTAATAAATTTGTCGGAGCTCCACCATGAATCCACCTCTCAGGGAGGACGGGGTTCTCTTTCCTCCATCTTTATAGTTGCAGTCAGCTGGTCTGGAGGAACATAAGTGACAGTTAGCCCATGAATGCCCTGTGGGACCTCCACTTACACGCTGGTTCCCACGCTTTCCAGTAACTGGCAGGTGTGCACGGGGCTCTACCTAGGCCTCGGTTAGGACATTGCGCACACCTGCCCGTTTATTGAAGCAACCCATTATCAGACTCATTATGGAAAGAAGAGCCTGTGCACACCTGCCAGTTACCGGGACCGCAATCTTAATTTGGAACTTGGGAGAGGAGGATTATGGGAAATGCATTGACAGCTGGAGCTTTCCTGTGACTTCCACTCAGTGACGAGGACACGAGCTGGTAGTTTATGTAGCGTATTTCTCCTTTAAGATGCCTCCTTCCTGGCGAGCGCCGTCGCAGCAACGCCTCGGGGCCCGGGAAGATGGCCGAACAATGGGCCCATTCTCTCCGGGAGAGCGCCACTTCCTATCCGGCTTTGTGTGCTTTTATACAAACAAAGTTCCATATTCTTCCCGACTGTCCTCACCAGGGATGGAGCTTGGGAAGTCCACAATGGCGGCTCCCCTCCCCCAGGGCGCGCTCCCGGAGTAATGATAACGTGGAAGAAGTTTGTTTGAAATCTTTGAAAATATAATAAAAAAAATCCCATGTACATAAGTATTCACACCCTTTGCTCAATACTTTGTTGAAGCACCTTTGGCACCAATTACAGCCTCCAGTCTTTTTGAGTATGATGCTACAAGCTTGGCACTCCTATTTTTGGGCAGTTTCTCCCATTCTTCTTTGCAGGACCTCTCAAGCTCCATCAGGTTGGATGAGGAGCGTCGGTGAACAGCCATTTTCAGATCTCTCCAGAGATGATCAATCGGGTTCAAGTCTGGGCTCTGGCTGAGCCACTCAAGGACATTCACAGAGTTGTCCCGTAGCCACTCCTTTGTTATCTTGGCTGTGTACTTAGGGTCATTGTCCTGTTGGAAGATGAACCTTCACCCCAGTCTGAGGTCCAGAGCGCTCTGGAGGAGGTTTTCATCAAGGATGTCTCTGTACATTGCTGCATTCCTCTTTACCTCAATCCTGACTAGTCTCCCAGTTCCTGTCACTGAAAAACATCCCCACAGCATGATGCTGCCACCACCATGCTTCACTGTAGGGATGGTATTGGCCAGGTGATGAGCGGTGCCTGGTTTCCTCCAGACATGACGCTTGTTATTCAGGCCGAAGAGTTCAATCTGTGTTTCATCAGACCAGAGAATTTTATTTCTCATGGTCTGAGAGTCCTTCAGGTGCCTTTTGGCAAACTCCAGGTGGGTGGCATGTACCTTTTTTGCTGAGGAGTGGCCACTCTACCATATAGGTCTGATTGGTGGAGTGCTGCAGAGATGATTGTTCTTCTGGAAGGTTCTCCTCTCTCCACAGAGAAATGCTGGAGCTCTGTCAGAGTGACCATCGGGTTCTTGGTCATCTCCCTGACTAAGGTTCTTCTCCCCCGATCGCCCAGTTTGGCCGGCCAGCCCGCTCTAGAACGAGTCCTGGTGTTTCCAAACTTCTTCCATTTTCTGATGATGTTGTGCCACCTTGGAAATCCCAATATAGGCATTTGGAACTCCAGTGATGTGCGGCCATTTCTTCTTATCTTGACATTGTTCACGGAGGCGAGCCAGGGCAGCCACTCATGTGGAGGTTCCATCAGACTCGCTCATCTCACCTGGAGCACCAGATCTTTCTTACCTTCGTTCATTGGGACCTTCCAAACCTCTTCCATTTAGGGATGATGTAGTGCCACCTTGGAAATCTCAATAAAGGCATTTGGAACTCCAGTGATGTGCAGCCATTTCTTCTTATCTTGACATTGTTCATGGAGACGAGCCAGGTATAGCACTCATGTGGAGGTTCAATGAAACTCATCTCACCTGGAGCACCAGATCTTTCTTACCTTCGTTCATTGGGACCTTCCAAACCTCTTCCATTTAGGGATGATGTGGTGTCACCTTGGAAATCCCAATAAAGTCATTTGGAACTCCAGGGATGTGCGGCCGTTTCTTCTTATCTTGACATTGTTCACGGAGGCTAGCTGGGGCAGCCACTCATGTGGAGGTTCCATCAGACTCGCTCATCTCACCTGGAGCACCAGATCTTTCTTACCTTCGCTCGTTGGGACCTTCCAAGCCTCTTCCATTTAAGGATGATGTGGTGCCACCTTGGAAATCACAATAACGGCATTTGGAACTCCAGTGATGTGCGGCCGTTTCTTCTTATCTTGACATTGTTCATGGAGGTGAGCTGGGGCAGCCACTGATGTGGAGGTTCCATCAGACTCACTCATCTCATCTTTCTTACCTTCGCTCATTAGGACCTTCCAAGCCTCTTCCATTTACGGATGATGTTGTGCCACCTTGGGAATCCCAATAAAGGCATTTGGAACTCCAGGGATGTGCGGCCGTTTCTGCTAGCACTCATGTGGAGGTTCCTTCAGACTCGCTCATCTCACCTGGAGCAGCAGATCTTTTACCTTCGCTCACTGGGACCTTCTAAACTTTTTCTACTTGCAAATGATGGAGGCCACTGTCCTCGTTGGGACATTCAATGCTGCAGAAATTCTTCTGTCCCCTTCCCCAGATCTGTGCCTCCATACAATCCTGTCTTGGAGGTCTTGGACTTTGGCCTTGGACTTCATCCTGTCTCCGAGGTCTACAGACATCTCCTTGGACTTCATCCTGTCTCAGAGGTCTACAGACATCTCCTTGGACTTCATCCTGTCTCCGAGGTCTACAGATATCTCCTTGGACTTCATCTTGTCTCCGAGGTCTACAGACATCTCCTTGGACTTCATCCTGTCTCCGAAGTCTACAGACATCTCCTTGGACTTCATCCTCTCTCCGAGGTCTAGAGACATCTCCTTGGACTTCATCCTGTCTCCGAGGTCTACAGACATCTCCTTGGACTTCATGGCTTGGTTTGTGCTCTGAAAAGCCCTGTTAACTGTGGGACCTTATATAAACATGTGTGTGCCTTTCCAAATCATGTCCAATCAACTGAGTTTACCAGAGGTGGACTCCAAGTTGTAGAAACATCTCAAGGATGATCAGTGGAATCAGGATGCACCTGAGCTCAATTTTGAGTCATGGCAAAGGGTGTGAATACTTATGTACATGGGATTTTTTCAATTTTTTTTCCTCGCTCAGCGACGGAATTTAGGAATCCAAAAAATCCAAAACTGAGGGCCGTTTCGGTTCCCAGGGGAGTGCTGTGAGTCAGCAGACAGGTGAGCTGGGAGGCAGGGGGCCCCCGGGGCGGCAGACAGGTGAGTAGGGAGGCAGGGGGCCCCGGGGCAGCAGACAGGTAAGAGGAAGTCATAGGAATGTTGTCACCAGGTGACGAGCACCGCGGGCCACAGAGGACAGACATGGGCCGGGGCAACACTGCTGTCATCGGGGCCCCCAGGGGAGGTGAGGGGCCACAGGGGGAAATAATTGAGGTTAGAGGAAGGGCCACAGAACACAAAGGACGAGTCTGTTCAGGTGAAATAGTTTCTGGTAATATGTGCGAGAGACAAGATTTTTCCAGATCAGAGTGTAACATTGTATCCCCTCCCCCAGTGATCAGACTGTTCATTGTAACCTTGTAGTGAGTCACAAGGTGAGAGGATACAGTCAGGGGCTGAGCTGTGTCAGAAGTTTGTGAACACCCCTGAGAATTGGATTTCCATGACTGTTATCTGATGACAGCTGATCCCTTTTATATACATTGTAGCCCCCAGAGAAAGGCTGTGCCCCCCCCCCCCCCCTGGAAGGGGTATAATTAGCTGTGATTGGCTCGCCCATTCTCTAATCCCTGAACCTCACTATTGTCTCTTCGGATTAGTGACCGGTTTGGCCGGAGAGCTCGGATTATCCGACTGAACTGACCAGCTGCTGCGGGGTGGGGGAGATTCATATCCGCACTTTGGTGCCCACGGGGCCCCCAGGAGCCCAGATGATGAGCAGCCAATAGGAGTGTGGTGGCACCTAGAGCTGGCGGTCTACCCCCCCCCCCCCCCCGCCCGGTCCTGGCACCCCCTCTCGCAGAGAAAGTTGCGTGTCTGGCTGTGGTACAGTCACAGCTCTGCAACATGTTCCCCACCCCGGGGGCATCACTCTCACCGCCTGCCAAGCCTGTAATTACCCCTCCCCCTCACTCTTCCCCGGGCACCCAGACACACCCGGCCTGTGTCATCTCCGCTCATCACATCTGGAAGACAACGCCACGGCCATGGGTGCCGCTACTGCGCAGAGAACACCAAATACAGCCTCATGGTGTCACCGGAGCCCAGGCAGCCTGCCAGGGGCATTGTGGGCGTTTCACACCATTAGAGACTGCGCAGACTCCATGGGCTTTAATAAAGACAGACCCGGTCTGATAGATGGGTGGAGATAACAGGATCATTTATAGCTTGTAGATTTTGCCTCAGACTGTTGTCACTGTAACAGGAAGTGAGGGGAAATCTCTGTGATGGTGTCACAGACAGCAGTGAAGATCTGACAGCTTTAATCGCATTGTCTGGTCTGGAGTCACACTGCAGATCTGTCCATGTGTGACCGAGCGCCCAATTCTCCCAGCGCCATAATCCCCCCCCCCCTCTGGTGTGTGACCGCCTGGCATTCCCTCTTCTTATCTGTCTTTCTACATGGATGGATGGGTGGATGGATGGATTACATTGACCTTAGTGGTTCATGGTTTATTGTATTTGATAATTCACTGGCGCCCTCACTGATACACTGGCGCCCTCACTGATACACTGACACCCTCACTGGCGCCCTCACTGATACATTGGCACCCTCACTGGCACCCTCACTGACACCCTCACTGACGCCCTAACTGATACATTGACACCCTCACTGGCACCCTCACTGATACACTGACACCCTCACTGGCACCCTCACTGATACACTGGCACCCTCACTGACACCCTCACTTGCGCCCTCACTGACACCCTCACTGATACACTGGCACCCTCACTGACACCCTCACTGATACACTGACACCCTCACTGATACACTGACACCCTCACTGATACACTGGCACCCTCACTGATATACTGGCACCCTCACTGACGCCATCACTGATACACTGGCGCATTCACTGATACACTGGCACCCTCACTGACACCCTCACTTGCGCCCTCACTGACACCCTCACTGGCACCCTCACTGATACACTGGCACCCTCACTGACACCTACACTGACACCCTCACTGGCGCCCTCACTGACACCCTCACTGGCGCCCTCACTGGCATTCTCACTGGCACCCTCACTGATACACTGGCACCCTCACTGATGCCCTCACTGGCAACCTCACTGATACACTGACACCCTCACTGGCGCCCTCACTGATACACTGGCACCCTCACTGGCGCCCTCAATGATACACTGGCACCCTCACTGACACCCTCACTTGCGCCCTCACTGACACCCTCACTGATACACTGGCCCCCTCACTGATACACTGGCACCCTCACTGACGCCCTCACTGTTGCCCTCACTGACACCCTCACTGGCGCCCTCACTGATACACTGGCACCCTCACTGGCGCCCTCAATGATACACTGGCACCCTCACTGACACCCTCACTTGCGCCCTCACTGACACCCTCACTGATACACTGGCCCCCTCACTGATACACTGGCACCCTCACTGACGCCCTCACTGTTGCCCTCACTGACACCCTCACTGTTGCCCTCACTGACACCCTCACTGGTGCCCTCACTGACACCCTCACTGGTGCCCTCACTGACACCCTCACTGGCAATCTCACTGACACCCTCACTGGCAATCTCACTGATACACTGGCACCCTCACTGGCACCCTCACTGACGCCCTCACTGGCACCCTCACTGATACACTGGCACCCTCACTGACACCCTCATTGATACACTGGCACCCACACTGGCACCCTCACTGACACCCTCTCTGACACACTGGCACCCTCACTGGCACCCTCACTGATACACTGGCACCCTCACTGACACTCTCACTGACACACTGGCAACCTCACTGACGCACTGGCACCCTCACTGACACACTGGCACCCTCACTGGCACCCTCACTGGCACCCTCACTGACACCCTCACTGACACCCTCACTGACGCCCTCACTGGCACCCTCACTGGCGCCCTCACTGACACCCTCATTGGTACACTGGCACCCTCACTGACACCCTCACTGACGCACTGACACCCTCACTGACGCACTGACACCCTCATTGACGCTCTGACACCCTCACTGACGCTCTGACACCCTCACTGACGCTCTGACACCCTCACTGACGCACTGACACCCTCACTGACGCACTGACACCCTCACTGACGCACTGACACCCTCACTGACGCACTGACACCCTCGCTCCCTCACTGACGCGCTGGCCACCTCACTGACGCGCTGGCCACCTCACCGACGCGCTGGCCCCCTCACTAACGCGCTGGCACCCTCACTGATGCACTGACACCCTCACTGACACTCTCACTGATGCGCTGGCCCCCTCACTGATGCGCTGGCCCCCTCACTGATGCTCTGGCCCCCTCACTGATGCGCTGGCCCCCTCACTGACGTGCTGGCACCCTCGCTTGCACCCTCACTGATACACTGGCACCCTCACTGACACACTCACTGACACAGTGATGCTCTCGCTGGCACACTTGACACCATAACTGATACACAGACACCCTTATTGGCACACTGACACTCTCACTGATTTACTGACACCCTCACTGGCACACTGATATCCTCACTAATGGACTGGCACACTGTCACCCTCACTGATGGATTGGCACACTGTCACCCTCACTGATGGACTGATACACTGTTGTAGTGAAGATGAGGGTGTCAGGTCCTGTCTCATCCTCTGATTGGGGTTTCTTCTTGATGATGATTGTGGATGACAGAACAGAACACAGAGTTCAGGGAGCAGTCAGGCCAGTGTAGTACTCAGGTATGCGGCTTTGGTTTGGTCAGTCTGTATTAGCGGGGAGAAGTAAAATGTCTGGAGTTCTGCTTTAAACCCTTCAAACAAATAGTTTTGTCTTTACACACTGATGAATGGGATTGGGTTGATGGAATGGCGCTCACACATACCGGAGGGAGGACAATGATCCGGTGTGAAGATGAAAGTGTTGGTGGATGAAGAGGCTGGCGGCTGTGGCGTGTTGGGCCCTGTCCGGGCTCCTAGCGGCTCCACATTAAAGAACACAAGTCAGGTTTCGCTCTGTCTGAGCGCCGATCATGCCGTGACCTGAGGAGGACTCATTACCCGTCCCGTGCCTCTCCTCTCTGCTCTGAAATCTCACCAATCTAATCTCCTGGAGGAACATCAGAGAAAATCTCACCAATCTAATCTCCCGGAGGAACATCAGAGATATAGAATCACCCATAGTCAGCCCAATTCAATCTCAGAATGGTCCTGGTGAGGGCGCTCCCGCCAGACCAGGCACCCCCATCTGGGGGTGAGGTTACAAGAAGTTGGAAGTTATATAAAGAGCGCTGGACCAAAATACGATCAAGAAAACGTTATTTGTTCATCAGATCATTGAATACAACCACCAACGCGTTTCGGGGTGTGAGCACTCCCCCCTTCATCAGGGCTGGATGCCAGTGTGTACAGCGAAGGACTCAAAATAGCAAAGCGAGCTGATTAAACTGATATATTAATTATTATTGGTAACAAAGTATCCTATAGAAATTCATCACAATCAACTCATTAGCTACTTTTGAGACTTTTCAGTATACTTATAACTTGCAGGTCCTGATGAAGGGGGGAGTTCAGGCTCCCGAAACATGTTGGCTTTTATATCAGATGATCGAATACAACATTGTAATATGAGCACCAACCTGAACTATCCAATCAGATCTGATGGGGATTGTACAATCAGATTTTACTTTGCATTCACATCTAAGGCCCCTTTCACACTTGTGCGACTTGTCATGTGATTTGGGACTACAAAATCGCATGACAAGTCGTTCTCCATTATTTCCAATGACCCCATTCGTATCTGTGCGACTTGAAGTTGCACCGACTTCAAAGTAGTCCCTGCACTACTTTTGGCATGATTTTGATGCGTTTTGAGGAAAAGACATTATAAGCCCAGTCAAAATCGCGGCAACAAAATCGCAGTAAAATCGTGTGGCTTTGAAGTTGCTCAAGTGTGAAATGGGCCTTAGCGTCACGTTTTTCAAGCTGTTTTTGGGGGGGATGTTGGGTGGAGGAGAGGGCTACAGTGTTTGTATCCACGTTTTTAAAGTGTGTTTGAGCTTTGACGTTTTATCTGTTCCATCATTTGTTGCTATTGTTCTCCGCTTTTCATCTGCTTTTATTTATTTACTATTCTAGGGGTAAGGAGGTTAGAAGTTAGTTTATTTATTTATTTACTTATTGTTTTATTTGTGTTTTTTTTTTTTTTTTTTTTTTTACGTAAGGGGTTCATTTTGTTAGAGGTTAGGGTTTAATATTGGGGGTTAATAGGGTTTAGGATTGGGGTTAGGAGTTAATATTAGGGTTACGGTTTAGGATTAAGGTTAGGGTTAGGGGTTAATATTAGGGTTAGGGGTTAGGATTAAGATTAGTGTTTAGGGTTATGGGTTAATGTTAGGGTTAGGGTTTAGGATTAAGGTTAGGGGTTAATATTAGGGTTAGGGGTTAGGATTAAGGTTAGTGTTTTAGGGTTATGGGTTAATGTTAGGGTTAGGGGTTAGGATTAAGATTAGTGTTTAGGGTTATGGGTTTATGTTAGGGTTTAGGATTAAGGTTAGGGGTTAATGTTAGGGTTAGGGGTTAGGTTTAAGGTTAGGGGTTAATATTAGGGTTAGGATTAGGGTTAGAGTTTAAGATTAGGGGTTAATATTAGGGTTAGGGTTTACAGTTGGGGTTAATGTTTGGGTTTAGGGTTATTAGGGTTAGGGTTTAGGATTTGGGTTAGGGGTTAATATTATGGTTAGGGTTTAGGATTAAGTTTAGGGGTTACTATTGGGGTTAGGGTTTAGGATTAGGGTTAGGGGTTAGTATTAGGGTTAGGGTTTAGGATTAAGGTTGGGGGTTAATATTAGGGTTAGGGTCTGGATTAGGGCTAGGGGTTATTAGGGTTAGGGGTTAATTTTAGGGTTAGGGGTTATTAGGGTTAGAGTTTAGGATTAGGGTTAGGGGTTAATATTGGGGTTAGGGTCAGGATTAGGGTTAGGGGTTCATATTATGGTTAGGGTTTAGGATTATGTTTAGGGGTTACTATTGGGGTTAGGGTTTAGGATTAGGGGTTAGTATTATGGTTAGGGGTTAATATTAGGGTTAGGGGTTAGGGTCAGGATTAGGGTTAGGGGTTAATATTAGGGTTTAGGGTTAGGGGTTATTAGGGTTAGGGGTTAATTTTAGGGTTAGGGGTTATTAGGGTTAGAGTTTAGGATTAGGGTTAGGGGTTAATATTGGGGTTAGGGGTTAATATTAGGGTTTAGGGTTAGGGGTTAATATTAGGGTTTAGGATTTGGGGCTAATGTTAGGGTTTGGGATTGGGGTTAGGATTAGGATTAGGGGTTAATATTAGGGTTAGGGTTTAGAATTAAGGTTAGGGGTTAATATCGGGGTTTAGGTTTAGGGCAAAAGTTAGGGTTCAGGGTTAGTATTTTAGGTTAAGGTTAGGGTTGGAGGTTATTAGTGTTAGAGATTAACAGGGTTAGGGGCTAGGATTTAATGTTAGGGTTTATGGCTAAGGTTAGGGGTTAAGTGTTAGGGTTATCAAAAACGCACCAATCGGCTCCATTTGATCTACACAAAAAGGTTCAGGACTTTCTTGAGTCTCAGGAGTTTGGTGACTTGCGGTGGAGGTGTCACCCGTCTCCATAGGGAATATTTGATTTTTTTCTCTTCCAATGTTTTGGAGCTTCCAGCTACAAAAGGCTGAGGTATGAATGGGGCCTTACTGTATGTGGTGAACATTTTACATTTTTAAAATAAAAGTCCGGAGGTCCATTTTCCACTGACCCAATAAGCATGGAACCATGAGACAGGAAGCTGCTTTTTTTCCACTCACGAGCACTGTGCAAATCCTGCAGAATTTGCCAGCAATGTGGTAGAAGGATGTGCGGAGTAAGTAAAGTCAGCGGGTTTCGGCTCGGTTGTGGAGATGGTTTCCAGCTCACTGACTGACATTAATTGTTGCCTGAAGTTGTCCTGTAAAGCGTTTTCATAATTATAAAGTACAGCAATCTTGTTTTTGTGTAAACGTCGCGCAGAGCGTGACCCGAGGCGGCGCGGTCCTCACCGCATTTCTCTGTCTTCTAGGAGGGGAACTATGAAGGGAAAGGTCAACCTTTTGTCTTTTTGTTGCACATTTTTACACTGAGTTTAAAAATAATTTTTCGTGATTTATGTAAAAGTCTTTCTGTAAACTTTGCATCCATTTTATGACTTTTTTTTTTTTTTTTTAATTCTATTTTTTATTGGTTTTATTTTTGTGTTTCTTCAAATTGGGAAGCCTTCCCAGCCAGCAGAACACAATGATTACTGCTAGCAGCTATAGCCTCAGGCCAGTACCAGAGCCCAGGGCAAGGATGCAGAATTGCGCCCCCCTCCCCCACTATTAATACATGGTGTAGAAGGGTACCACCCTGCGTCTATTTTTTGCCTGTTGCCTTCACTGTGCCCAGGGCAACTTTCCCTCCTGCCCACCCCTTGCCCCTCGGGCAGTAATCCAATGTAAAACATTCCACATGTTGGTTGTACTGATCAACTCAAGTACAATCAGCCCACCCATACATGAGTCCAATGCTGAACCATCTGACTTTCAATCCATGTATGGGCGGCTTATCCTCTTCAATACCGGGCACCCCCCCCCCTCCCCCCTCTTCCTGCCCAGGACAATTTTTCAGCTTTCCGCGCTGTCGCACTTTGAATGACAATTGCGTGGTCATGCAACACTGTACCCATATGAAATCCTTATTTTTTTTTCACAAAAATAGAGCTTTCTTTTGGTGCTATTTAATCACCTCCTGGGTTTTTTTATTTTTTGTAAAAAAAAAAAAAAAAAAAAAAAAAGAAAAGAAAAAGCGAAAAGTTTGAAAAAAAAAAAATCTGGGGTTGTCGTTTTAACTTATTGACACTCCCAGCAGTTGGCATATGGCGGTGTGTGAACTGCCTGCGATTCGGGAACCCGCAATGGATTCGCAGGGTTCCCGCATCGCACCGATGTGAACCGGCACTTAATGTATTTGCAAAATTTTATAACCGAAAAAAGAAAGAAATGCATTTTTTTTGTATTTCAAAATTTTCATTTTCACAAAAAAAAAAAGAAGAAAATTTGAAAAAAAAAAGTATATGTGTGTTTGTGTGTGTATATGTGTGTACGTATGTGTATGTGTGTATGTATATATATATATATATATATATATATATATATATATATATATATATAGTTATTATTATATATATTTTTTCTTTTCAAAATTTTAAATTTTTTTCTCAAAATAGAAAACAAAATAAATAAAAATGCATTTTAAATTTTGAGTAAAAAAAAAAGTATGTATATGTATGTATGTATGTATGTATGTATATGTATGTGTGTATATATATATATATATATATATATATATATATATATATATAATTTTTTTTTTTTCTTTTCAAAATTTAAAATACATTTTTTTCTCAAAATAGAAAACAAAATAAATAAAAATGCATTTTACATTTTGAGTAAAAAAAAAAGTGTTTGTGTGTGTGTGTGTGTGTGTGTGTGTGTGTGTGTGTGTGTGTGTATGTATATATATATATGTATATATATATATATATATATATATATATATATATATATATATAAATATAATATAATATAATTTTTTTTTTTCTCAAAATTTAAAATGCATTTTTATTTTATTTTTTTCTGTTTGTTATAAAATTTTGCAAATACATTAAGTGCCGATTCACATTGGTGCGTTCCAGGAACCCTGCGAATCCACTGCGGGTTCCTGAATCGCAGGCAGTTCACACACCGCCATATGCCAACTGCTGAGAGTGTTAATAAGTTAGCGACGCCCCCGGATCAGTTTGCATATCGCAGTGCGGACTGTCAGTTTGGACAAGAATCGGATCGCATAGGTGTGATCACCCATTCGATACGATTCAGGTGCGGACCCAAAAAAAAAAAGGGACCTATGTGACTTTTTTGTCTGAATGCGATGCAAATTCAGCCATAAAATCCGAATGGCTGAATTTGCATCGCTCAGACATCGCATGTGATTTGCAGAGGAGTTCGGTTCGATTCGCATGCCATGTCTGACATTTGTATATGTGTAAACCGGGACTCAAACCTTGGATTGAGAGTAACTTGGTCTGAGAGCGTTTTGCAAGATGAGCAAAATTTGTTTACAAATTGTGATTGGTCGCAGGGATCACATGGTACCAGCAGCGGGCCAGTAGAGTAATCTGTCGGACATCGCCGGTGACAGATCGCGCGTGTGTAACGCAGGGGTGTCCAAACTATGGCCCTCCAGCTGGGGCCATAGTTTGGACACCCCTGGTGTAACGCATCTATATAAAATATGAGTGTCACTTTTTGAATTTCATTACTGAAATAAATTAACTTTTTGATGATATTCTTATCTGGAAAATTGATCGATTCGGATGTACTGACGGCCTGACGGCCTATCTCATTGCTTGAGGCCAAAAAACACCAGGACAGTACAGATAACCCCCCATGTGTTGTTGTGATTAGCTGTGATTTGCCACAGCTAATCACATGGCACAGAAAGGCTCTGTCTGTACCATGTGATCACTGTGACCAATCATAGCTAGCAACAGAATAGTACGCAATGAAGGGCATGTAAGGAAGCCATCCATTGTTTACAATTTTCATGTGATCTGCTGTGATTGGTCACAGGGATCACATGGTAATGGCAGTGAGCCAGTAAAGTAATTTTTCGGACACAGCCGGTGACAGATATATAAAATGAGTTTCCCCAATTTGAATTTAATTACTGAAATTAACTTTTTGATGATATTCTAATCTGAAAATTGATCGATCTGGATGTACTGACGGCAACGGCCATGTGATCTGCTGTGATTGGTCACAGGGATCACATGGTACCGGCTGCGGGCCAGAGATGTACCCGGAATAATGAAAGCACCGCCCAGCTGCCATTTTTCTATAGGCCGGGGTGGGAAGTGGCTAATATCCGGCGATGCACACTCAGGAGCTGGGTGACACTGTAACAGACAGAAAACGGGGCAGCATCTGCCAGACTTGTGACATTTGATGAGTCAGACTAGTAAACTGGACCTGTCATCTACATAAGTGCGTCTTTGATTTCCTCTCCAGAAGGACAGCGCCATCCTTAATCGGGTATCCTTTAGGATTACCTTCTTCATCCTGGAGATTGCATAATCATGCAAGTCCTGGTACCTGTGCCAGCCTGACACAGATCAGCCCCTGCTGCAGCCTATCACCTTGTTACTTGCTGCAAAATGACAATGTTGTTTAATCATTGGGGGGGGGGGGGGTGCTTCTTCCTGCCTGCAGCAGACTGATGACATGTTCTCAGCCTAGGAAAAAATCACCGGATTGGCACTTAATGGCTCTTGATGATAAAAGATGGAGCTAATCTGACGGGCGATCCTGCGGCTGTGACAGGGCAGGAATGTTATCTGTGAAAATCGCAAAAATGTGCGATTGCAACACACGGTGTCATCCAATCCGAGCAGCCATAGCCAGGAATGTTAGTGAATGCAAATCCCAGCGCTGTGCGACAATATAAACCAGACACAGCGTAGTGACACCTAAAGCACGACTCCGCCATTACAAATATCAAAATGAGCTGCCTGTAATATGGGGAAAATTACAGCAGCTTCAATACTCCCCTTCAATCCCGAGATTTCCCTCTGCAATACTTTATCTGTCACTAGATGTAAGATTTATAAACAATGATCATACAGGAGATAGAGAGATACAAAGTAACATTGTTTATAAACATTGATCAGACAGGAGATAGAGAGATGCAAAGTAACATTGTTTATAAACATTGATCAGACGGGAGATAGAGAGATACAAAGTAACATTGTTTATAAACATTGATCAGACAGGAGATAGAGAGATGCAAAGTAACATTGTTTATAAACATTGATCAGACAGGAGAGAGAGATACAAAGTAACATTGTTTATAAACATTGATCAGACGGGAGATAGAGAAATACAAAGTAACATTGTTTATAAACATTGATCAGATGGGAGATGGAGAGATACAAAGTAACATTGTTTATAAACATTGATCAGACGGGAGATAGAGAAATACAAAGTAACATTGTTTATAAACATTGATCAGATGGGAGATGGAGAGATACAAAGTAACATTGTTTATAAACATTGATCAGACGGGAGATAGAGAAATACAAAGTAACATTGTTTATAAACATTGATCAGATGGGAGATGGAGAGATACAAAGTAACATTGTTTATAAACCTGGATCAGACGGGAGATAGAGAGATGCAAAGTAACATTGTTTATAAGCATTGATCAGACGGGTGATAGAGAGATACAAAGTAACATTGTTTATAAACATTGATCAGACGGGAGCTAGAGATACAAAGTAACATTGTTTATAAACATTGATCAGACAGGAGATAGAGAGATGCAAAGTAACATTGTTTATAAACATTGATCAGACAGGAGATAGAGAGAGATACAAAGTAACATTGTTTATAAACATTGATCAGACGGGAGATAGAGAAATACAAAGTAACATTGTTTATAAACATTGATCAGATGGGAGATGGAGAGATACAAAGTAACATTGTTTATAAACCTGGATCAGACGGGAGATAGAGAGATACAAAGTAACATTGTTTATAAACATTGATCAGATGGGAGATAGAGAGATACAAAGTAACATTATTTATAAACATTGATCAGATGGGTGATAGAGAGATACAAAGTAACATTGTTTATAAACATTGATCAGATGGGAGATAGAGAGATACAAAGTAACATTATTTATAAACATTGATCAGATGGGTGATAGAGAGATGCAAAGTAACATTGTTTATAAACAATTAGTCAGATAAAACCTACAAAGCAACATTGCTATAAACCTTGATTAGACGGGAGATAGAGAGAGAAATTATCATTGATCAGACAGGACATAGACAAATGCAAAGTAACATTGTTTATAAACATTGCTCAGATGGAAGATACAAAGTATCTGTGAAGGTCTTTCCTTGCCTTCCTGTTGGCAGCCATCTTGGATATGTGCAGACTGCTGCCTCTTATAAACTCTGATTTTATCATCACTTCCTGGTGCCTGGGCGTCGCTCAGTGATGATGCTGCACACCTGACTATATATATCACCTGATGGGTTGCAGTCCTTGCCCTTGCTATTGTGCTCCAAGATGCATCTCTACTAGCAGTCTTCTGTTCTCTGTGCTCCTCCATGCATGACCTGACTTGGCTGAGTACTCTCCTGACTCTCGACCCCCCCCCCCCCCCCCACATCGGCAGATGACCCTTCATCGGTAGACGACCCCGCCTCGGAAGACTACTCGCTTCTGGACTCCATCCCGGCTTGGATGACTACCCGCTTCTGGACTCGACCCCAGCTTGGATGACTAGCCGCTTCTGGACTCGACCCCGGCTTGTTCCTGCTCTCACTTCCTCTCTCTTTCTGTATGTTTATTGCTGTTTGCTCCAATAAACTGCTTTTTTTTTTTTACCTTCATCCCCATGTGGTCTGGTTTCCTGGCACCCTGACAGTACGCAAGGGCCATGAATCCTGACGATGCATGTGCTCCTACGCTCCCCATGCTGGTTACCAGGCTCAATCAACAAGATCACCTTTTGGGTCAGTTCGCTCAGGCGTTGCTTGCACTAACAGCGCACCATGCTCCTGCTGCTAGGTCGGTGGTTCCTCCTGCTGCTGCTTCTGTTGCCGCTCCTGCCTCTGCAGCTGCAGTTGCTCTTATCAGAGGGATGACTGGTTCAGCACCCCTCCCGCAGCGCTATGGGGGTGAACCGAGTCAGTATCGTGGCTTCCTAAACCAAGTGGGCATTTATTATGAGATGGTTCCTCAGGCAATTCCCTCTGATAGGTCCAAGGTGGGCTTCTTAATCTGGTTGCTCTCGGACAAGGCCTTGGCCTGGGCAAATCCCTTATGGGAGAACGGTAATCCTGTGATACTCGATTACCCAAGTTTTGTTGCCTCCTTTCGTAGGGTATTTGATGTTCCTGCTCCCTCTGCCTCTGCTGCAAAGCTGCTCCTGTGCATTCAACAGGGTATACGAACCGTTGCCGAGTATGCCATCGCATTTCGTACCCTGGCAGCAGAGGTGGGCTGGAATAATGAGGCTCTGGTGTCTGTCTTCTCTCAGGGTCTCTCCGATGCATTGAAGGACGAGATTGCGGCCAAGGATCTCCCTGATGAGCTCGAGGTGTTCCTTTCTTTCCTGATTTTGATCGATACCAGGCTCAGGGAGAGACTATCGTTTAAGGAGTGCCTGCAGAGGCCTCCTACCAGATTGGCTCCTATGTTTTCTTTCCCATCCATTCCTCTCTCACCACCTACACCTCCTGGGGATGGTGCGTCTGGCTGTGAACCCATGCAGCTGGGGTTCACTCGACTTTCCGAGGCTGAGCAGGCCTTTAGGAGAGAGGGAGGGCCAGTGCCTGTATTGCGGTCTTGGTGGACATTTCCTGAAATCTTGTCCAACCCGTCCAGGAAATGCTCGCACCTAAGATCCAGTCGGGGGCAAATCTTAGGTGGAATTTCCTCATCCCCGGTTTCCCGTAAGGATAAACCGCTAATCACAGTTGTCCTCTCCTGGGCAGTGGGTTCGGTGGTTACTCAGGCGTTGGTAGACTCCGGTGTTGGCGGTTATTTTATTGACAGTATGTTTGCTACTGCGAATTCGATACCCTTGCAACCTCGTGTTTCTCCACTAGTTATCGAGACGATTGATGGCAGACCCCTGCAACCGGCACAGATTACCCACGAGATTGTTCCGGTTGATATGGCGCTAGGAGCTGTTCACAGGGGGTTGACCAGTTTCCAGGTTATTTTGTCCCCACACTACTCTATTGTTTTTGGGTACCCTTGGCTTCGGAAACCCAATCCAACCTTTTGATTGTCAATCGGTCGAGATCCTCTCTTGGTCTCCACAGTGTGACGCTGTTTGTATCTATGGGCCTGTTAAGGTACTTTGTACCTCAGATTCAGATTAAGTGCTGTCTACTGAATATCATGGGTATCAAGATGTATTTGACAAGGTGCGCGCTGGTACACTTCCTCCTCATTGTCTGTACGATTGTGGCATAGACTTGCTACCTGGTGCCATTCCCCCTCGTGGCAGGGTTTACCTTCTCTCAGTTGGGGAGAATAAGACCATGGAGGAGTACATTGTGGAAGTGCTTGCCCAGGGGGCACATTCGCAAGTCCACTTCTCCAGCGGGTGCCAGTTTTTTCTTTGTAAAGATAAAGGGGGGTGGGTTGAGACCTTGCATTGATTATAGGGGCCTCAATCGCATCACAGTCAAAAATGCATACCCGATTCCGGGTATCTCTCCGCACTGATGTTGCTGCCTATGTGGCTGCTTTTTCGGTCTGTGCCCAGAACAAATCTCGGCACCTTCCTTGGGGACCTACTGCATACCATTCCCAATGGGGAGCGTCCCTAGTCTCACCTGGCCATGGATTTTTTTGTGGAACTTCCCACGTCCTGAGGTTACTAGGTTATCCTCCATGGTTGTCAACCGGTTCTCCAAAATGCGCCACTGTGTTACCGCTCAGGAGCTTGCCTCAGGGTTTTCCAGGGAGGTCTTCCGTTTACACGGGTTGCCTAAGGAGATTGTCTCAGACCAGGGGAGCCTATTTGTCTTAAGGTTCTGGCACGCCTTTTTCTCCCAGTTGGGTATTCGACTCTCCTCCTCTGCCTATCATCCACAGTCCAATGGTGTCGCTGACCATTCCAACCAAGCTCTGGGTCAATTTCTCCGCTGCTATATCTCTGGCTATCGGGACAATTGGCTTGATCTGCTACCCTGGGCAGAGTATGCCAGAAACTCTGCCATCAACTCGTCTTCCGTAATGTCTCCATTCATGACCAATTATGGGTTCCAACCCGCTGTGTTGCCCGAGTCGTTCTCGCCACAGAACATCCCGGCTGTGGAGGATCATCTTGGTGTCCTCCGTTCCTCTTGGGTGCAGATTGAAGAGTCTTTACAGATCTCTGCACAGCATCAGAAACGTCAGGCAGACCGGAGACGTTTATCTGCGCCTTCGTACTAGGTCGGGGAGAAGGTGTGGTTGTCCACCCGTTATCTCAACCTCATGGTGCCCACTCCAAAACTGACACCCCATTTTGTTGGGCCTTTTTGGCGTCCTCCGTAAGGTAAACCCGGTGGCCTATGCCTTTGGTCTTCATCCTGGCATGCGTAGCCCCAATGTTTTTCACGTGTCACTTTTGAAGCCACTGGTTTGCAATCGCTAAACTTCTTCACTTCCTCGCCCTCGTCCCATTCCCGTTCGCAATCGTGAGGAGTATGAGGTTAGCAGCATTTTGGATTCTCGTCTGTTCTAAGGTCAGGTTCAATGCCTCATGCGCTTTAAGGGTTATGGTCCTTAGGAGCGTTCCTGTGATCCCTCTGCTCATTTTCATACTCGCGCCCTTCTCCGCGCTTTCCTCAGAAACCGTATTTTGCTCCACGAAGGAGGGGCTGTTGAGGGGAGGGTACTGTCAAGGTCTTAGCTTGCCCTCCTGTTGGCAGCCATCTTGGACGTGTGCAGACTGTTGCCTCTTATAAACTCTGATTGCATCATCGCTTGTCTGCTGCCTGGGTATTGCACAGTGATGATGCTGCACACTGGACTATATCACCCGATGGGTTGCAGTCCTTGCCCTTGCGTTTGTGTTCCAAGGTGCATCTCGGCTAGCAGACTTCTGTTCTCCGTGTTCCTCCATGTATGACCTGGCTTGGTTGACGACTCTCCTGGCTCTTGACCCAGCATCGGCAGAGGACCCGACATCGGTAGTCTACCCACTTCTGGGGTCGACCCCAGCTTGGATGACTACCCGCTTCTGGACTCGACCCCGGCTTGGATGACCACCTACTTCTGGACTCGACCCCAGCTTGGATGACCACCTGCTTCTGGACTCGACCCCGGCTAGGATGACTACCCGCTTCTGGACTCGACCCCGGCTAGGATGACTATCCGCTTCTGGACTCGACCCCGGCTAGGATGACTACCCGCTTCTGGACTCGACCCCCGACTTGGATGACTACCCGCTTCTGGACTCGACCCTGGCTTGGATGACTACCCGCGTCTGGACTCGACTTAGGCTTGGATGACAACCTGCTTCTGGAATCGACTCCTGTTTGGTTGGCAACCCACTTCTGGACTCGACCCTGGCTTGGATGACTACCTGCTTCTGGACTCGACTCCGGCTTGTTCCAGCTCTCATCTCCTCTCTTGCTGTGCGTTTATTGCTGTTTGCTCCAATAAACTGCTTTATTTTACCTGCAACTCCGTATGGTCTGGTTTCCTGGCATCCTGACAGTATCATTGTTTATAAACATTGTTCAGACCAGATATACATTTTTTTTTTCCCTTAAACTAAAACCAATTAAAGTATAAAAAAAAAAAGTGTTTTTCAGTTTGGTTACAGTTTTTGGTTTGCTTAAAAAAATAAGTATCCTTCAAAAATGACATGTTTGTATAACTTTGTTATCTTAGGTAAGGACATGTTGTTGCTGAATAAACCGTCTCCTAGCAGGAATGTGAAGTTTGCTCAGCTTCGGGCGGGGGGGAAGCTGAAGGATTAAATAATATAAAATAAAGATACAAAGTAACAATTATGTAATTCTTCCATACTCCATAGACAGTTTCTCTTTTAGACTTTCATGTGTGTTTATACCCTGCCCTGTGTAGCCCTATTTTTTTGGAAAGGCGCCCGGTGACCCGCATTTGTGCATGCACGCAGGAAGCTCCGCCCACTGCCTACACTCATTATAAAGTTTTGCAGTGCAGGAAACATCATCCAGACACACCCGATCTAACCGGCCCGTCTGCCTGAAACTGGAGATGGTTCATTCATTCCCTGACTATTCAAAACGTGTGAAAGATTCCCCAGGACGTCGCCCCGAATTAACCTGTAACGCGAGCCCTGAAACGCCGTGCGCAGATAAATCTCGGCTCTCCCAGTCGGCGTTAACCCCCCTTCATGCCTGCGTGCCAAGCCGCGCACCTATATTGGCCTGCCCCTGGCCGCGCTCCCATCCGATAGGGCTGCCATGTGAATATCACTTTCTCTCCCACATCTGCCGCGTTTTATATTCCGGGGAGATAACGCCGCCTGCATCACCTCGTCACCAGCGTCTCCAGTGCCCTTGTCTCGGCCCCGACACGCTGGCGTTAGAGAGTCAATATTGACTCTTCCCAGAATGTCTGATCTTTCCTCTCCTTATCACCTTGTATACACACATCTCCCAATCTGCCGCACCGCGGCCTCTGCCAAGCAGCCACTTACTGCTGGATGTCGCCTTCTGTGCCAAGATCCCCTTAGTACCGGCAAGGGTAACCTAGATCAGTGCCAGCTGTTCTGTTTTCTATGTCTCACAGACTGTGCCAATCACAATGGTGTATGAGCACCGCACTGGGCACCATGCCATTATTCTTTCTTGTAAACAAGCACGGGGGTCACTGCTCAAATCGCCTATGTACTTATTTCCCATTGACCTCAAACGCAATCTGTTAGCTGCTCATCATATCCTGCTGCACCCATATTCCATCTCTGCACCCTATTAGACCCATAATCCACCTCCGTACCTTACTTGACTCATAATCAATCTCCTGTACCTTACTAGGCCCATAATCCATCTCCTGTACCTTACTAGGCCCATAATCCATCTCCTGTACCTTACTTGACTCATAATTTATCTCCTGTACCTTACTAGGCCCATAATCCATCTCCTGTACCTTACTAGGCCCATAATCCATCTCCTGTACCTTACTAGGCCCATAATCCATCTCCGTACCTTACTTGACTCATAATCCATCTCCTGTACCTTACTAGGCCCATAATTCATCTCCTGTACCTTACTAGGCCCATAATCCATCTCCTGTACCTTACTAGGCCCATAATCCATCTCCGTACCTTACTTGACTCATAATCCATCTCGTGTACCTTACTAGGCCCATAATCCATCTCCGTACCTTACTTGACTCATAATCCATCTCGTGTACCTTACTAGGCCCATAATCCATCTCCATACCTTAGTTAACTCCTAATCAATCACTGTACCTTTATTAGGCCCATAATCCATCTCCGGCTCATAATCGGTGTACCTTCTAGGCCCATAATCCATCTCCGTACCTTACTTGACTCATAATCCATCTCGTGTACCTTACTAGGCCCATAATCCATCTCCATACCTTAGTTAACTCCTAATCAATCACTGTACCTTTATTAGGCCCATAATCCATCTCCGGCTCATAATCGGTGTACCTTCTAGGCCCATAATCCATCTCCGTACCTTACTAGACCCATAATCAATCTCTGTACCCTTCGAGATTTATAACCCATCTCTGTACCCTTTTAGACCCATAATCCATCTCTGTACCTTACTAGAACCATAATCCATCTCTGTACCCTACGAGATTTATAACCCATCTCTGTACCCTACTAGACCCGTAATCCACCTCTGTACCTTACTAGACTCATAATCCATCTCCGTACCTTACTAGACCTATAGTTCATCTACGTACCCTATTAGACTCATACATCCCTGTACCCTACTAGACCCGTAATTCATCTCTGTACCCTACTAGACCCATAATTCATCTCTGTACCCTACTAGACCCATAATCCATCTCTGTATCCTACTAGAACCATTATCCATCTCTGTACCCTACTAGACTCCTAATCCATCTCTGTACTTTACTAGACCCATAATTCATCTCTGTATCCTACTAGAACCATTATCCATCTCTGTACCCTACTAGATCCATAATCCATCTTCATACCTTACTAGGCCCATAATCCATCTCTGTACCTTACTTAATTCATAATCCATCTCTGTACCTTACTAGGCCCATAATCCATCTCCATATTTTACTAGACCCATATTCCATCTCCATACCCTACTAGATCCGTAATCCATCTCTGTACCTTTTTTAGACCCATAATCCATCTCTGTACTTTACTTGACTCTTAATCTATCCCTGTACTTTATTAGTCTCATCATTTTATCTCTGTACCCTACTAGACCCATAATCCATCTCTGTACCCTGCTAGATTTATAATCCATCTCTGTACCCTACTAGACTCCTAATCCATCTCTGTACCCTACTAGACCCATAATCCATCTCCGTACTCTATTAGACCCATAATCCATTCCTGTACCCTACTAGACCTGTAATCCATCTCCGTACCTTACTGGACCCATAATCCATCTCCGTACCTTACTGGACCTATATCCATCTCCATACCTTACTAGACTCATAATCCATCTCTGTATCTTACTAGAACCATTATCCATCCCTGTCCCTTACTGGACCCATAATCCATCTCTGTACCCTACTAGAAACATTATACATCTCTGTACCTTACTAGACCCGTAACCCATCTCCAAACCCTACTAGACACATACTCCATCTCCATGTCCTACTAGACCCATAATCCATCTCCGTACCATACTAGACCCATAATCCACCTCCCTACCATACTAGACCCATAATCCATCTCCCTACCATACTAGACCCTTAATCCATCTCTGTACCCTGCTGCACCCATAATCCATGTCCATACCCTACTAGACCTGCAATCCATCTCTGCTCGTTACTAGATTTATAATCCATCTCCGTACCCTACTAGACCTGCAATCCATCTCTGTACCCTGCTGCACCCATAATCCATGTCCATACCCTACTAGACCTGCAATCCATCTCTGTACCCTTCTACACCCATAATCCATCTCCAAACTCTACTAGACCCATAATCCATCTCCATATTTTACTGTACCTGTAATCCATCTCCGAATCCTACTAGACCCATAATTCATCTCTGTACCCTACTAAAACTATAATGTATCTCCGTACCCTACTAGTTCCATAATTCATCTCCGTACCTTACTAGATCCATTAATTTGCAATGTGGTACCTTTGCCAACCTTGTCACAGTCCATGGTCCATCTTTCCATGCTGTCCTATACTCATCAAGCTGTGCCAAGCTCGGCAGTGTCAGCTCTCCTTTTTCCCCTACATCATTGAATGTGTGCCAAGCACTCCATAGTAAAAATCTGGCTATCTACAATCTTCTTTATGCTATGCTCTCAGTACTCTGGTCCCTGTTGCATGCTGGCACTATCATTCTGCTCTATTTATGCATGGTGACCCTTGCCACCAAATGCCAGCACCAGATGCCCACGTATCTCTTTTTCACCAATGGTGCCAGCCTCATACAGCTCAGTGCTCACATTCCATGGCGATACCATCTTCCACCAGCTGCTTCCACACAGGTGCCGTATTCCTCGGCATTGGCTACTTGTGTCAACCTTGCCACAGGCCACATATCCAGCTATGTCAGGCTAGTTATTCCCACTGTTCTTTATGCTATTTTCTCTGGTTTCAACCGCGGGCTGGCACCGCCATCCTGCTCTTCTGCCACACTAAGACACCTTTGCCATGGAATAGTGACACCAAACGTCCTCGATTCTCAGTGCCCGCCTCATACAGCTCAGTGCTGCCAGTCCATGGTGATGATGCCGTCTTCCACCCGCTGCTTCCACACAGGTGCTGTAGTCCTCTGCATTGGTTACCTGTCCCAACCTTGCCACAGTCCATCTTTCCTATACGTGTCCACCTGTGCCAGGCTAGTTATCCCCACTCTTCCTTATGCCATGTTCTCTGTTTCAAGCTTCAGGCTGGCACCCCATCCTCCTCCTACTGCCACACAAGGACACCTATGCCATGGAACAATGACCCCAAACGTCCTCGTTTCTCAGTGCCCGCCTCATACAGCTCAGTGCTGGCAGTCCATGGTGATGATGCCATCTTCCACCCGCTGCTTCCACACAGGTGCTGTAGTCCTCTGCATTGGCTACCTGTCCCAACCTTGCCACAGTCCACGCTCTATCTTTCCTATACGTGTCCACCTGTGCCAGGCTAGTTATCCCCACTCTTCTTTATGCCATGCCAAGCCTCAGGCTGGCACCCCTATCCTGCTCTACTGCCACACAAGGACACCTATGCCATGGAACAATGACCCCAACCATCCTCGTTTCTCAGTGCCGGACTTGTACAGCACAGTGCTGGCCGTCTATGACCGTGCCATCTTCTACCATCTCTTGAATCCCTGTGCCGCCTGTGCCATACCAGCCTCAGCACGCTGTGTGCTTAAAGGTTCCTTCATCTCCGGCCCACACAGCCGGGACAACCTTCCGATGGTTAAGCAGTTAAGAGGAACTGCGGTCGATGTTTTTCTTAGATATACACATGAAAGACGTCAGTGTTATGTATAGGTAATCTTATCAGTGTGTATATTGTGCATTGTTCCTGTGTATCGTCATTGTATACCGAGAAAGGGGCGGCCATATTGGATTGTTATATAAACCAAGAGCATTTTTTTTTTTTTACGGTAATAACTTTATTTTTAAGGTTATAACAACAATGTGACTGTCGATGCATGTGACGTGCAGACTATAGAGACAGGTCCACTTTAACCCCTTAACTCCGATATCCGGCCTTGGTTCAAGGGGTTGTAGCAGGGTGATGCCCGCAGCTAGAGGTGTCACCCCGGTACCTTTTTATAAGAGCCAGCGGTCAGCTTTCTTGTAATAACAACCGATGCGGCTAATCAGCCGCTTGGCTGTTATTACAAGCAGCAGGAGGGGACATCCCCCCGCCTCCCAACTTGCTGCCTTCCGTGGCTCGGCCGGGAGGCCCGAGCGACCAGCCGACATGTCTACCGGCTAGCCAAAGACCCGAACAAAGCCGGATTTGGCTCCAATTGGGTCTCCGATATAGAAACCCGGAAGCGACGTCATGACATCACTCCTGGGCACTGGAGCCTTAAAGGTGCCAGATTTTATAAAAAAAAAAATTACAGCATTTAAAACAGCCAAACTTGGCGTTTTTGAATGCTTTTTTTAAGTGCAGAGGAGGGATGTGGGGTCTTTCAGACCCCCGATCCCTCCATACCTGTCACTGCCTATTACTGTCACAAGGGATTCCTTGTGACCGCAATAAAAATGATTAAAAAGAAAAAAATGTAAAGACAGTATAAAAATAAATAGGGAAAAATTGAAAGCGCACCGTTTATCCGTGCTTTCGCGCAGAAGTGAATGCATAGGTAAGCACGCCCGCATATGTAAACCGTGCTCAAACCACACATATGAGGTATTGCCACGATTGTTAAGAGTGAGATCAATAATTCCAGTCATTATTACAGTGACAGTGCATATTTTTAGCACTGATTACTGTAGTAATGACACTGGTCCCCCCAAAAGTGTCAGTTAGGGGTCCAATCTGTCCGCCGCAATGTCGCAGTTCCGCTAAAAATCGCCGATCGCCGCCATTACTAGTAAAAAAAAAAAAAAAAAGACATTTCCCCTAGTTTGTAGATACGATAACTTTTGCGCAAACCAATTGATATTCAATTATTGGGGTTTTTTTTTTTAGCAAAAATATGTAGCAGAATACAAATTGGCCTAAAATGATGAAAAAATTGTGATTTTTAAATTTTTTTTTTTTGGGAATGTTATATAGCAGAATGTGAAAAATTTTTTTTTTTTTTTTTTTTTTTCAGAATTGTCGCTCTTTTTTTTTTGTTTATAGTGCAAAAAATAAAAATAGTTTAGGTGATCAAATACCACCAAAAGAAAGCTTTATTTATAGGAAAAAAAGGACGTCAATTTTATTTAGGTACAGCGTCGCATGCCCGCGCTATTGTCTGTTAAAGTAATGCAGGGCCTAATCTCAAAAAATGGCCTGGTCATTAAGGGGGCAAATCCTTCCGGTCCTTAAGTGGTTAAAAGTCGCTGCGACTTGAGCCACATTGATTGGAATTGCGGCCAGTGAAATAAGTGGGTTGTCTTGCGACTTTGTGTGTGCTTTTGAGTAGAGAAGGGTTGAACCCCAGTAAAGTTTTTTTTTTTTTTTTGCTGTCTGTGTCACCTTCCCTATTCGTCACCGGCCCTCAGGATCTGTTCATAGCATGTCACCGGGAGAAGGCGTATTACCGCGCACTTTACCTCATTGCATGGCAACGCGTTTCACATGCATTGGTATGATACTATGTCAGTCATTAGAATGGCACTCCATTGCAACCCGGAAGATGGACATGCATTGCAGCGTAGCACGTTGATATGCGTTGCGTTAAGCTGCCAAAAATTGGTGTATGCAGCAAAGATATCATTAATGCAACACAAAGGGGGATATTATATATATATATATATATATATATATACACACACACACACACACACACACAGACACATATATATATATATATATATATATATATATATATATATATATATATATATATATATATATATATATATATATATATATATATATATATATATATATAAATAAAATATATAATAAATAACTGTATATATAAAAATATAATATATACATAATAAAAAACTGTATAGATATTAGATATATATATATATATATATATATATATATATATATATATATATATATATATATATATATAATATAATATATAAAAAACTGTGTATATATATATATATATATATATATATATATAATATTTTTTTTTTTTTTTTTAATATATGAGACATTTATGTGCCCGTTTTTTTTTTTTTTTTTTAAATATATTTATATTACTATAACTATTATAGTTTATATATAGCTCTATGTATATATATAGTTCTATGTGTGTGTGTGTGTATATATATATATATATATATATATATATTAAAAAAAAAAAAAAAGACAACCACGTAAATTTCTCAAGCATTCACACAGCTGTCAAAAAATCGCCATAGTTTGTCATACGTTCAGTGGGTTTAGTAACTTGTCTAATATGTTCATTTTGCATGCTCATCAGCTCCATCTAGTGGCCACATTTTTAGTATTTTCCTTATTGTAGTATTTCAGGAAAATACCACACAATGGCCACTAGATGGAGCCGACAATCATAGGAAGTGAAACATATTTAGACCCATTATGGGGATTTCTCGGGAATGCTTGATACTTTAATCAACGGGCCCTTAAAATAAAAACCTTTGAGTTGTCACAGAACAGGAAGAGAGGAGAAGTCTTCTAATGGGAATGCCTGTTTTGGTGACCTCAAACTAGGAGGAGAATTTCCTTACTTTAGAGAGATTTTATCTCACTTCCTGTTGCGTGTTGAGACAGTAAGTAAAGGAAAATCTCCCCCCAATGGGACAGTGAATCCGAGGAGATTCCTAGTATTCCAGAGACAGCCAGGCGGAGCCCCACCCCCCCCCCCCATGTCGTTTGCTCTGTGCAGGTTTCCTTTAGTCTGTGAGTGTGCCCCCCCCCCCCCCCATGCTATCCCACCTTAATGTTGCCTGTAGAGACTTCTTGATTGGCTGGTAAAAGGGAGGCGGGGCCAAAGTCACAACTTGGTAGACACAGATCTTTACTGGCACCAAATTAGTGGCATCTGCAGTGTTGGTGATCATTTTATGATTTTGCATGGCGTGGGGGACCCCCGTCGGGGGGAGATTCCCCTAACTTCCTGTCCCTGGGGTCACTACAAATTGTGAGGAGAGTTCTCTCCAACCCTTCCCCCACCAACATCTTAAACTTTCCACTTTGTGACCCCCCCCCCTTCCCTCTTCCTCCCCAGTCTGTTCTGTACAATGCCAGTCTTCTAGGACAATAGACAAAGGGTTCCGTGCCACCTGTACCTGGCAGCTGCTCCATTGTCACATGGCATCTCGCTCCCGGCGACACGGAACAAAGGACAAATGCCAGATTCCCCGCCATCACCGACACAATACACCCAGCTATCACACACACACCCTTTCTTCTCCCAGCCAGCGATGGGTGGCCACCTACTGGCTGAAAGATGAAATCAGGCTTGCAGGGAGAGCGCCTGCTCTGGAAAGGGGAGGCGGGGAGGGCTAAGGGTGGGCGGTAACAGTGTGGTGATGTCATTAGAAGAGCAGACCTCAGGGATTGGGGGAAAATGATTTAGGGCCCCAAGAAATAATGGGAACTGTTAAGGGCCCCATGATTTGGGGGAGGGGAGTGGGAATCGTTTAGGGCCCCAGGAATTGGAGGAAATGGTTTAGGGCCCCAGGAATTGGAGGGGGGATAGTTCAAGTCCCCAGGAATTGGGGGGGGGAATAGTTGAGGTCCCCAGGACTTGGAATAAATCGTTGAGGGCCCCAGGAATTGGGGGGGGGGGAATAGTTCAGGTCCCCAGGAGTTGGAATAAATAGTTGAGGGCCCCAGGAATTGGGGGGGGGATAGTTTAGGTCTCCAGGAATTGGAATAAATAGTTGAGGGCCCCAGGAATTGGGGGGGGGGGGAATAGTTGAGGTCCCCAGGACTTGGAATAAATTGTTGAGGGCCCCAGGAATTGGGGGGGGGGGAATAGTTCAGGTCCCCAGGAATTGGAATAAATCGTTGAGGGCCCCAGGAATTGGGGGGGGGGGGGAATAGTTCAGGTCCCCAGGAGTTGGAATAAATAGTTGAGGGCCCCAGGAATTGGGGGGGGGGGGATAGTTTAGGTCTCCAGGAATTGGAATAAATAGTTGAGGGCCCCAGGAATTGGGGGGGGGGTAGTTTAGGTCTCCAGGAATTGGAATAAATCGTTGAGGGCCCCAGGAATTGGGGGGGGGGATAGTTCAGGTCCCCAGGAATTGGAATAAATAGTTGAGGGCCTCAGGAATTGGGGGGGGAATAGTTCAGGTCCCCAGGAATTGGGGGGGGGGGGATAGTTCAGATCCCCAGGAATTGAAATAAATAGTTGAGGGCCCCAGGAATTTTTTGAGGCGGGGGGATAGTTTAGGGTCCCCAGGAATTGGAATAAATAGTTGAGGCCCCCAGGAATTGGGGGGGGGGATAGTTCAGGTCCCCAGGAATTGGGGGGGGGGATAGTTCAGATCCCCAGGAATTGGAATAAATAGTTGAGGGCCCCAGGAATGGGGGGGGGGGGATAGTTCAGGTCCCCAGGAATTGGGGGGGGGGGGATAGTTCAGGTCCCCAGGAATTGGGTGGGGGGATAGTTCAGATCCCCAGGAATTGAAATAAATAGTTGAGGGCCCCAGGAATGGGGGGGGGGGGAATAGTTCAGGTCCCCAGGAATTGGAATAAATAGTTGAGGGCCCCAGGAATTGGTGGGGGGGGGGGGAATAGTTCAGGTCCCCAGGAGTTGGAATAAATAGTTGAGGGCCCCAGGAATTTGGGGGGGGTGAGGGCCCCAGAAATTGGGGGGGGGAATAGTTGAGGGCCCCAGGAATTGGGGGGGGGGGGGTAGTTCAGGTCCCCAGGAATGGGGGGGGGATAGTTCAGGTCCCCAGGAATTGGAATAAATAGTTGAGGGCCCCAGGAATTGGTGGGGGGGGGGGGGGAATAGTTCAGGTCCCCAGGAGTTGGAATAAATAGTTGAGGGCCCCAGGAATTTGGGGGGGGGGGTGAGGGCCCCAGAAATTGGGGGGGGGGGAATAGTTGAGGGCCCCAGGAATTGGGGGGGGGGGGGGTAGTTCAGGTCCCCAGGAATTGGAATAAATAGTTGAGGGCCCAGGAATTGGGGGGGGGGGGTAGTTCAGGTCCCCAGGAATTGGAATAAATAGTTGAGGGCCCCAGGAATTGGTGGGGGGGGGGGGGAATAGTTCAGGTCCCCAGGAGTTGGAATAAATAGTTGAGGGCCCCAGGAATTTGGGGGGGGGGGGTGAGGCCCAGAAATTGGGGGGGGGGAATAGTTGAGGGCCCCAGGAATTGGGGGGGGGGGGTAGTTCAGGTCCCCAGGAATTGGAATAAATAGTTGAGGGCCCCAGGAATTGGGGGGGGGGGTAGTTCAGGTCCCCAGGAATTGGAATAAATAGTTGAGGGCCCCAGGAATTGGGGGGGGGGGGATAGTTCAGGTCTCCAGGAATTGGAATAAATAGTTGAGGGCCCCAGGAATTGGAGAAAAAAGGTTTTGGGCCCCAGAAATCTGAAGACAAATAGTTTAGGGCCCGGGAATCAACTGGCCCAGCAACGCCCACTCCTCCAGACTGACCTCCACCTATCAAGGCATTTTGATATTCACACAACTCCACCCAAGAGACCGCCCACTGCCTGCATCAGGACTGAGGGCTCTGGAGAGGAGTACTGAGGCTGGGTGCTGGCATGTTTTCAGGAAGCCATGTAAAGCTCCTCCCACCAGCTGTGATCTGCCTGCATTACATAGAGAAGCACAGAGACCCAGTGATGTGTAATATAAGAATAAAATAAGATGTAATGAAACCTGAAAGGTTTTATTTATGAATCTCATTATCATGTTGATTGGGGGGGAGGCAAAATATAAGCAGATTAATCTCCAGCTTTGAAGTCAGCCAGTAAAGAGGGATCAGCTTTACTCCAGATGTTTCCTCATTGATCCATGGCTGACAGTGCCGGACTCTGCTACTGCCTACATCCATCTCCGCTCCCCGCTCTCCCCCGCTCCCCGCATGACTCAGACCACTCATTTCCAGTAACAAATGTTTGGGGGATAATAAAGGGGCGGGGCCATTAGCACTTTGATATACGAGGAGCTAGAAGAAGAAATAATGGAGTTCCAAGCAAAGGTTGGAATGGATTGTACAGCCGGAAAAAAAAATGAATGATTGCTGGCTGTGCAGCTGGAGGAGGGAGACTCCCTGGCTCACCTTTGTAACGTGTTGTATTGTTGAATATTGTACAATGGAGGGAAGAATTGGGGGGATTCTCGGCTCTGACTGACGCTCCATCTTTGTGTCTCCGCAGTCACTCTTATGAACACCAAACTGGAGACCTCCGACCTGCGCTGGACGACCTTCCCCAACGTGGATGGGCAGGTAATGGCGGCTCCTGTCACCGATTATATGGGGGGTTCTGTCACCGATTATATGGGGGGTTCTGTCACCGGTATATGGGGGGTTCTGTCACCGATTATATGGGGGGTTCTGTCACCGATATATGGGGGTTCTGTCACCGATGTATGGCGGGTTCTGTCACCGATATATGGGGGGTTCTGTCACCGATGTATGGCGGGTTCTGTCACCGATGTATGGCGGGTTCTGTCACCGATGTATGGCGGGTTCTGTCACCGATATATGGCGGGTTCTGTCACCGGTATATGGGGGGTTCTGTCACCGGTATATGGGGGGTTCTGTCACCGGTATATGGGGGGTTCTGTCACCGGTATATGGCGGGTTCTGTCACCGGTATATGGCGGGTTCCGTCACCGGTATATGGCGGGTTCCGTCACCGGTATATGGCGGGTTCCGTCACCGGTATATGGCGGGTTCTGTCACCGGTATATGGCGGGTTCCGTCACCGGTATATGGCGGGTTCCGTCACCGGTATATGGCGGGTTCCGTCACCGGTATATGGCGGGTTCCGTCACCGGTATATGGCGGGGTTCTGTCACCGGTATATGGCGGGTTCTGTCACCGGTATATGGCGGGTTCTGTCACCGGTATATGGCGGGTTCGGTTACCGGTATATGGCGGGTTCTGTCACCGGTATATGGCGGGTTCTGTCACCGGTATATGGCGGGTTCTGTCACCGGTATATGGCGGGTTCTGTCACTGGTAATGGCGGGTATACCAAGCCTCACCACATTCTGTTATGGCACACCTAAAGGCCTAAAGGGGAACACTAGCCAA
>NC_138771.1:657918148-658015582 GCF_965119305.1 Pelophylax lessonae
GGAATTGGGGGGGGGGGGGGATAGTTCAGATCCCCAGGAATTGAAATAAATAGTTGAGGGCCCCAGGAATTTTTTGAGGCGGGGGGATAGTTTAGGGTCCCAGGAATTGGAATAAATAGTTGAGGCCCCAGGAATTGGGGGGGGGGATAGTTCAGGTCCCCAGGAATTGGGGGGGGGGATAGTTCAGATCCCAGGAATTGGAATAAATAGTTGAGGGCCCCATCCGTATCGAGTATGGGAATTTGGGGGGGGGGGGATAGTTCAGATCCCCAGGAATTAGAAATAGTTGAGGTCCCCAGGAATTTTTTGGAAGCGGGGGGATAGTTCAGGTCCCCAGGAATTGGAAATAAATAGTTGAGGGCCCCAGGAATGGGGGGGGGGGAATAGTTCAGGTCCCCAGGAATTGGAATAAATAGTTGAGGGCCCCAGAATTGGTGGGGGGGGGGGAATAGTTTCAGGTCCCCAGGAGTTGGAATAAATAGTTGAGGGCCCCAGGAATTTGGGGGGGGTGAGGCCCCAGGAATTGGGGGGGGGAATAGTTGAGGGCCCCAGGAATTGGGGGGGGGGGGAGGTAGTTCAGGTCCCCAGGAATGGGGGGGGGGATAGTTCAGGTCCCCAGGAATTGGAATAAATAGTTGAGGGCCCCAGGAATTGGTGGGGGGGGGGGGGGAATAGTTCAGGTCCCCAGGAGTTGGAATAAATAGTTGAGGGCCCCAGGAATTTGGGGGGGGGGTGAGGGCCCCAGAAATTGGGGGGGGGGAATAGTTGAGGGCCCCAGGAATTGGGGGGGGGGGGTAGTTCAGGTCCCCAGGAATTGGAATAAATAGTTGAGGGCCCCAGGAATTGGGGGGGGGGGGTAGTTCAGGTCCCCAGGAATTGGAATAAATAGTTGAGGGCCCCAGGAATTGGTGGGGGGGGGGGGGAATAGTTCAGGTCCCCAGGAGTTGGAATAAATAGTTGAGGGCCCCAGGAATTTGGGGGGGGGGTGAGGGCCCCAGAAATTGGGGGGGGGAATAGTTGAGGGCCCCAGGAATTGGGGGGGGGGGTAGTTCAGGTCCCCAGGAATTGGAATAAATAGTTGAGGGCCCCAGGAATTGGGGGGGGGGGTAGTTCAGGTCCCCAGGAATTGGAATAAATAGTTGAGGGCCCCAGGAATTGGGGGGGGGGGATAGTTCAGGTCTCCAGGAATTGGAATAAATAGTGAGGGCCCCAGGAATTGGAGAAAAAAGGTTTTGGGCCCCAGAAATCTGAAGACAAATAGTTTAGGGCCCGGGAATCAACTGGCCCAGCAACGCCCACTCCTCCAGACTGACCTCCACCTATCAAGGCATTTTGATATTCACACAACTCCACCCAAGAGACCGCCCACTGCCTGCATCAGGACTGAGGGCTCTGGAGAGGAGTACTGAGGCTGGGTGCTGGCATGTTTTCAGGAAGCCATGTAAAGCTCCTCCCACCAGCTGTGATCTGCCTGCATTACATAGAGAAGCACAGAGACCCAGTGATGTGTAAATATAAGAATAAAATAAGATGTAATGGAAACCTGAAAGGTTTTATTTATGAATCTCATTATCATGTTGATTGGGGGGGAGGCAAAATATAAGCAGATTAATCTCCAGCTTTGAAGTCAGCCAGTAAAGAGGGATCAGCTTTACTCCAGATGTTCCTCATTGATCCATGGCTGACAGTGCCGGACTCTGCTACTGCCTACATCCATCTCCGCTCCCCGCTCTCCCCCGCTCCCCGCATGACTCAGACCACTCATTTCCAGTAACAAATGTTTGGGGGATAATAAAGGGGCGGGGCCATTAGCACTTTGATATACGAGGAGCTAGAAGAAGAAATAATGGAGTTCCAAGCAAAGGTTGGAATGGATTGTACAGCCGGAAAAAAAATGAATGATTGCTGGCTGTGCAGCTGGAGGAGGGAGACTCCCTGGCTCACCTTTGTAACGTGTTGTATTGTTGAATATTGTACAATGGAGGGAAGAAATTGGGGGGATTCTCGGCTCTGACTGACGCTCCATCTTTGTGTCTCCGCAGTCACTCTTATGAACACCAAACTGGAGACCTCCGACCTGCGCTGGACGACCTTCCCCAACGTGGATGGGCAGGTAATGGCGGCTCCTGTCACCGATTATATGGGGGGTTCTGTCACCGATTATATGGGGGGTTCTGTCACCGGTATATGGGGGGTTCTGTCACCGATTATATGGGGGGTTCTGTCACCGATATATGGGGGGTTCTGTCACCGATGTTTGGCGGGTTCTGTCACCGATATATGGGGGGTTCTGTCACCGATGTATGGCGGGTTCTGTCACCGATGTATGGCGGGTTCTGTCACCGATGTATGGCGGGTTCTGTCACCGATATATGGCGGGTTCTGTCACCGGTATATGGGGGGTTCTGTCACCGGTATATGGGGGGTTCTGTCACCGGTATATGGGGGGTTCTGTCACCGGTATATGGCGGGTTCTGTCACCGGTATATGGCGGGTTCCGTCACCGGTATATGGCGGGTTCCGTCACCGGTATATGGCGGGTTCCGTCACCGGTATATGGCGGGTTCTGTCACCGGTATATGGCGGGTTCCGTCACCGGTATATGGCGGGTTCCGTCACCGGTATATGGCGGGTTCCGTCACCGGTATATGGCGGGTTCCGTCACCGGTATATGGCGGGTTCCGTCACCGGTATATGGCGGGTTCTGTCACCGGTATATGGCGGGTTCTGTCACCGGTATATGGCGGGTTCTGTCACCGGTATATGGCGGGTTCGGTTACCGGTATATGGCGGGTTCTGTCACCGGTATATGGCGGGTTCTGTCACCGGTATATGGCGGGTTCTGTCACCGGTATATGGCGGGTTCTGTCACTGGTAATGGCGGGTATACCAAGCTCACCACATTCTGTTATGGCACACCTAAAGGCCTAAAGGGGAACACCTAGCCAAAATGGATTTTAGCTTTGGTGCAGATTGGTTACTGCTGTCTTTGTCCTGAATTGGAGGATTTCCACTCATTACCTGGCCCTGTGACCACATAGGAAGTGAGGAGAAATCTCCCCAGCTGAGACACAGAAACCTCTCTCCATCACTCCCCTTCTCCTCTCCCCATCACTCCCCCTTCTCCTCTCTCCATCACTCCCCCTTCTCCTCTCTCCATCACTCCCCCTTCTCCTCTCTCCATCACTCCCCCTTCTCCTCTCTCCATCGCTCCCCCTTCTCCTCTCTCCATCGCTCCCCCTTCTCTCTCCATCACTCCCCCCCTTCTCCTCTCTCCATCGCTCCCCCTTCTCCCTTTCTCTCTCCATCGCTCCCCCTTTTGCCTCCTTTCTTCATCGCGCCCCCCTTCTCTCATTATCGCTCCCCATTCTCTCTCCTTCACTCCCCCTTCTCTCTCCTTCGCTCCCCCTTCTCTCTCCTTCACTCCCCCTTCTCTCTCCATCGCTCCCCCTTCTCTCTCCATCGCTCCCCCTTCTCTCTCCATCGCTCCCCTTCTCCCTCCATCGCTCCCCCTTCTCCCTCCATCCTCCCCCCTGCTCTCTCCATCTCTCCCCCCCTGCTCTCTCCATCTCTCCCCCCCTGCTCTCTCCATCTCTCCCCCCCTGCTCTCTCCATCTCTCTCCATCGCTCCCCCCCTTCTCTCTCCATCGCTCCCCCCTTCTCTCTCCATCGCTCCCCCCCTTCTCTCTCCATCGCTCCCCCCTTCTCCTCCATCGCTCCCCCTCTGTCCATCGATCCCTCCATCGCTCCCTCTTCTCTCTCTCATCAATCTCGCCATCGCTCCCCCTTCCCTCCATCGCTCCCCCTTCTCCTCCATCGCTCTCCCCCTCCCTCCATCACTCTCCCCCTGCTCTCTCCATCGCCTCCCCCCCTGCTCTCTCCATCGCTCCCCCTGCTCTCTCCATCGCTCCCCCCCCTGCTCTCTCCATCGCTCCCCCCCTGCTCTCTCCATCGCTCCCCCCCCTGCTCTCTCCATCGCTCCCCCCCCCTGCTCTCTCCATCGCTCCCCCCCCCTGCTCTCTCCATCTCTCTCCCCCCTGCTCTCTCCATCTCTCTCCCCCCTGCTCTCTCCATCTCTCTCCCCCCCTGCTCTCTCCATCACCCCCCCCTGCTCTCTCCATCGCTCCCCCCATCGTCCCCCCCCCCCCTGCTCTCTCCATTGCTCCCCCCCTGCTCTCTCCATCGCTCCCCCTTCTCCGTCCATCGATCCCTCTTCTCTCTCTCTCTCCATCGCTCCCTCTTCTCTCTCTCTCTCTCCATCGCTCCCACTTCTCTCTCTCTCCATCGCTCTCTCTCTCATCGCTCCCCCTTCTCCCGCCACCGCCCCCCCTTCTCCTGCCACCGCCCCCCTTCTCCTTTCTCTCTCGTCCCCCTTCTCCTTTCTCTCTCTCCCCCCTTCTCCTTTCTCTCTCTCTCTCTCCATCGCTCCCCCTTTTGCCTCCTTTCTTCATTGTGCCCCCCTTCTCCCCTCCATCGCTCCCTCCTTCTCTTTCCTTCGCTCCCCCCTTCCCCCTCCATCGCTCTTCCCTCCCCCTCCATCGCTCCCCCCTGCTCTCTCCATCGCTCCCCCCCTGCTCTCTCCATCGCTCCCCCCCTGCTCTCTCCATCGCTCCCCCCTGCTCTCTCCATCTCTCTCCCCCCCTGCTCTCTCCATCTCTCTCCCCCCTGCTCTCTCCATCTCTCTCCCCCTGCTCTCTCCATCTCTCTCCCCCCCTGCTCTCTCCATCTCTCTCCCCCCCTGCTCTCTCCATCTCTCTCCCCCCCTGCTCTCTCCATCTCTCTCCCCCCTGCTCTCTCCATCGCTCTCCCCCCTGCTCTCTCCATCGCTCTCCCCCCTGCTCTCTCCATCGCTCTCCCCCCTGCTCTCTCCATCGCTCCCCCCCATTGCTCTCTCCATTGCTCCCCCCTGCTCTCTCCATCGCTCCCCCCTTCTCCGTCCATTGATCCCTCTTCTCTCTCTCTCTCCATCGCTCCCTCTTCTCTCTCTCTCTCTCTCCATCGCTCCCTCTTCTCTCTCTCTCTCTCTCTCTCTCTCTCTCTCTCTCTCTCGCTCCCTCTTCTCTCTCTCATCGCTCCCCTTCTCCCGCCACCGCCCCACCTTCTCCTGCCACCGCCCCCCTTCTCCTTTCTCTCTCTCTCCATTGCTCCCCCTTTTGCCTCCTTTCTTCATTGTGCCCCCCTTCTCCCTCCATCGCTCCTCCTTCTCTTTCCTTCGCTCCTCCCTTCCCCCTCCATCGCTCTCCCCTCCCCCTCCATCGCTCCCCCCCTGCTCTCTCCATCGCTCCCCCCCTGCTCTCTCCATCGCTCCCCCCCTGCTCTCTCCATCGCTCCCCCCCTGCTCTCTCCATCGCTCCCCCCCTGCTCTCTCCATCGCTCCCCCCTTCTCCGTCCATCGATCCCTCTTCCCTCTTCTCTCTCTCTCTCTCTCTCTCTCTCTCTCATCGCCCCCCCTTCTCCCGCCACCGCCCCCCCTTCTCCTGCCACCGCCCCCCTTCTCCTTTCTCTCTCGCCCCCCTTCTCTTTTCTCACTCTCCATCGCTCCCCCTTTTGCCTCCTTTCTTCATCGTGCCCCCCTTCTCTCTCTCCATCGCTCCCCCTTCTCTCTCCTTCGCTCCCCCTCCATCGCTCCCCCTTCTCTCTCCTTCGTTCCCCCCTCTCCCTCCACTCTCCATCGCTCCCCCTTTTCCCTCCCCCCTTCAACCTCCGCTCTCCATCGCTCCCCCTTCTCCCCCCCCCTTCTCCCTCCTCTCTCCATCGCTCCCCCTTCTCCCTCCATCATCCTCTTATCTCTAAAGCAAATGATTCCTATGACATTTTTAGGGGTAAAGGGTCTCTCTCTCTCTCTCTCTCTCTCTCTCTCTCTCTCTCTCTCTCTCTCTCTCTCTCTTTCCCTCTGTCTCTCACCTTATACATCTTTCCTTCCTTCTCTTTCTTATCTAACTCTCTTTTTTTCATCTATCTCTTTCACTCTCTTATCTCTCTTCCTCTCCCTGGAATGTGTCCCATCTAATTTTGGCTCCTTCTCTTCTCCAGTGGGATGAGACGTCGGGCCTGGATGAGGAGCAGACGCCGGTCCGCACTTACGAAATCTGCAATGCTCACCTTGCGGGTCAGAACAACTGGCTGCGCACCAACTACATCCGGCGCGGCCCGGCCCACCATGCCTACGTGGAGATAACATTTACCATGATTGAGTGCGCCTCCATCTCCCGGGCCGGCCGCACCTGCAAAGAGACCTTCAATCTCTACTACTACCAGGCCAACTCTGACCTGGCCAATGAGCACTTTCCTCCCTGGATGGAAAACCCCTGGGTCAAGGTGGACACGGTGGCAGCAGACACCTTGGCCAGGCCAAGCGGACGCGGCAGTGGAAGTTCTATGCGGTCCAATGTCAAGACTTTGCGCCTGGGCCCTTTGAAGTCGGCCGGATTCTATTTGGCCTTCCAGGATCAGGGGGCATGCATGGCAGTTCTGGCTGTCCGAGTCTACTACCGCTTGTGCCCTGCCGTGGTGGCTTCCTTGGCCACCTTTCCGGAGACTGTCCCGGATGGCTTGGTGGTATCAGCAGAGGGAAGCTGTGTGGAAGGAGCAGAGGGGTCGCTTGGGAGGCGGCCAACCATGTACTGCAAAGAGGACGGCGAGTGGGCGAAGCCGGCGGCGGGAGAGTGTGTCTGCACCGCCGGGAGGGAAGAGAAAGATGGCCGCACCAAATGCACAGGTAGGAATATTTGTGATGCGGATACATATTTTCTGCACTGAGAAAGAGGGGAGCGTTTTTTTTTTTTCTTGAGGTCCAGGCCCAGATTTGGGGGAAGTCCGAAGAGGCCACATAGTGAAAGCTGGCACTGTGGTCATGTCATGTGATCACTCAAAACTGGCAGTGAGATGAGGTCATGTGATCGCTCAGAAACAATGTACTAAAAGCTGACAATGAGATGAGGTCATGTGATCGCTCAGAAACAATGTACTAAAAGCTGACAATGAGATGAGGTCATGTGAGCCAATGTAATAAAAGCTACAGTGTGAATATGTCATGTGATCAGCCATGACCAAGGTAGTGAAAGCTAGCATTAGCATGTCATGTGATCAGAGAGTGTCAGTGTAGTGAAAGTAGACAGTGAGAGATCATGTGATCACTCTGAGCCAAAGGGGATGAGATGCCTTGAAAATGTGGCATTGAGATGTCCTATGATCAGTCAGAGCCAATGTAGTAAGAGAGGTCATTTGATCAGTGTGGTCATAGCTGGCAGTGGGATGTCATGTGATCAGTGTGGTCATAGTTGGTGATGTCATGTGATCAGTGTGGTCATAGTTGGTGATGTCATGTGATCAGTGTGGTCATAGTTGGTGATGTCATGTGATCAGTGTGGTCATAGTTGGTGAGGTCATGCGATCAGTGTGGTCATAGTTGGCAGTTGGATGTCATGTGATCAGTGTGGTCATAGTTGGTGATGTCATGTGATCAGTGTGGTCATAGTTGGTGATGTCATGTGATCAGTGTGGTCATAGTTGGCAGTTGGATGTCATGTGATCAGCGTGGTCATAGTTGGTGATGTCATGTGATCAGTGTGGTCATAGTTGGCAGTTGGATGTCATGTGATCAGCGTGGTCATAGTTGGTGAGGTCATGTGATCAGTGTGGTCATAGTTGGTGAGGTCATGTGATCAGTGTGGTCATAGTTGGTGAGGTCATGTGATCAGTGTGGTCATAGTTGGCAGTTGGATGTCATGTGATCAGCGTGGTCATAGTTGGTGAGGTCATGTGATCAGTGTGGTCATAGTTGGTGAGGTCATGTGATCAGTGTGGTCATAGTTGGCAGTTGGATGTCATGTGATCAGCGTGGTCATAGTTGGTGAGGTCATGTGATCAGTGTGGTCATAGTTGGTGAGGTCATGTGATCAGTGTGGTCATAGTTGGCAGTTGGATGTCATGTAATCAGTGTGGTCATAGTTGGCAGTGGGAAGAGATGGAGACTTTTGTATAAACGGTGAACATTTCCCCCGGGGGCAGAGCGGTGGTGAACCTCTTGGCACGGCACTCTTGCCTTGCAGCGCCGGGTTCCTGTGGTCACCCCACCCCCCCCAGGGTTCAGTTTGTTTGGTGCTTCTGCTTTATCTCAGTAATATAGTGGATGGCAAAACAGGCCCAAGAAAAGTAGGGACCCGTGCCAGGAACGGTGGGGGCATTGGAGTGCAAGCTCCAATGGCAGGAGGGAGTGTTCCTGTAGGTCCAGCAGAGGAGGGCACTGTGTAGTGTATGCAGTGTGGGGAGGCAGAGGGAGGATTGGGTGACATTGGGTGGGGGAGGGGAGAGGTGGTTAGCCCCCTGTCAGCTCTCGGAGGTGTCACATACAAAAGCGAGCTGGAATGTCAGGTATGTGGGGGGAGGGGGGCCCAGAGACCCCGGGGGCCAGGAAGTCAGAATGGGCAACATGAAAAGGGAAAATTAAACCACAGAGTCCGCATTAACCCCTCCACTGCCTCATCCTGCAGCTCGTTAACCCTTCAACTGCCAGACCGGCCCATACTGGACTCATTACCCCTCTGCCTGCAGCTCATTAACCCTTCAACTGCCAAACCGGCCCATACTGGACTCATTACCCCCCTGCCTGCAGCTTATTAACCCTTCAACTGCCAAACCGGCCCATACTGGACTCATTACCCCCCTGCCTGCAGCATATTAACCCTTCAACTGCCAGACCGACCCATACTGGACTCATTACCCCCCTGCCTGCAGCTTATTAACCCTTCAACCGCCAAATCGGCCCATACTGGACTCATTACCCCCCTGCCTGCAGCTCATTTATCTCCTAACTAACTGCATGCAGCTCATTAACCCTTCAACTGCCAGACTGGCCCATACTGCTGCTTGTTTGTCAACTGCAGCTGGTTAACCCCTCAACTGCCAGACCGGCCCATACTGGACTTCTATTTTTCGACTGCCACTCATGAATCCCTCAACTGACTAGCTGGCAGCCTGTTAACCCCTCCACTGCTGCACTGACACAATCTGCTGCCTGTTTATGCTCAACTACTGCTCATTAATTACCCAACTGATAAAATGCTGAACGTTAACCACTCAACTGCCAGATTGGCCCAGACTAGACCTGTTATCACTCAGCCTGCAGCTCATTAATCTTCTAACCGACTAACTGCATGCAGCTCATTAACCCCTCAGCTGCTATACTGACACACACTGCTGCTTGTTTGCCCTCAACTGCTGCTCATTAACCCCTCAGCTGCCAGACCAGCGCATTACTGGGCTCATTACCCCTCCCCTTCCGCGCATTAATCCCTTTACCTGGCTGAATGACACTTAACCCTCCAACTGCTGGACTGACGCGTACTCCTGCCTGCTTACTCCTATCTGCCACTCATTAATTACTTAACTGCATGTTAGCCCCTCAATTACCAGACCGGGCATATTGGACCGAGCTGCTGTTCATTAATTCCTTCTACTGACTAACTGCCGCTTGTTTACCCTCAACTGCAGCTCATTAACTCTTCAGTGACCAGACCGACAAATGTTGGCATTTGCCTTATACCTCTTGCTCCCTAACCCCTCAGTTTCCAGGCTGACTCAAAATGCTTGTTAACTGCTGCAGCTCTTTAACTCCATAGTTTCCAAACTGCAGCTTATTGCCTCCTGTACCCAGGGACGAGATAGGGGCACGGGGGGTAGAAGGGGCGGTTGCCCTGGGCGCATTGTGCATTGTAGGGATGAGGGTGCTGGGAATTCCTTCTACTATAAGGCTGAAAGGAGCAGTGACAGCGGCATCACTACTTCTGTCAGCTCAGTGCTGGAAGCGGCAAGGAGAAGAGAGAGCAGGGTGGCAGTGCGGACTGTGCTTTCTCCTCCCCCTCATAAGCTTTCACATAATGAATGGGGGGGGGCAAAATTCGGCATCTTTTACCCTGCGCACTGGATGATCTTGTCCCGGGACTGCCTGTAACACCCCCCCTCCCCCTTCTGACATATATATCCTGCTTACATTAACCATTAAAATGCCAACCTGTTCCATTTTAGATGCCATGCTACCGCTGATTAGGGATAAGCCCTCAGCTGCTAACTTGCTGATCATTAACCCATCAGTTCCTGTGCTGTCTATCCCCCTTGCCTGTGGAGCTCACAATCTAATCTGATCCCTTTTTTTTTCTCCGCAGTTTGTCCTCCGGGAACTTTTAAACCCATGACTGGAGAGACAATATGCCAGCCCTGCCCGGCACAGAGTCAGTCAACGACCCCCGGGGCCACCGCATGCAACTGCAAGCCGGGCCATTTCCGGGCCCCTGGGGACCCCGTCAATGCCGCCTGCACCAGTAAGTAGCTCTGTTTGCTAAATTGTGATAATCCTAATAGTGCTACTAGCACTTCATAAATTACTGTTGCCCATTTTAATACTATAATAATCAGATAATAATAGATTAGATATATTGTTATATAATTTTAATGCTGTTTCTCTGCTCTTAGCGCCACCTTCAGCTCCTCGGAGTATTGTACAGCATGTGAACGGCTCTACTGTAGATCTGGACTGGAGCGAGCCCCTTGATGCTGGTGGCCGGTTGGACTTGTATTACGAAGTGCAGTGCTCAGAGTGCGCTAGTGGGGTCACCTGCATCCCTTGTACCCGCCTCTCCTTCTTCCCCCGCCCACAAAAACTGATAGAACGCAGGATCCGAGTGTCCGGGCTCCGCCCCCGAGTTACCTACACATTCCGGGTCCTGGCTTTGAATGGTGTATCGGATCGAAGCGGATCGGCAGCCTTAGGGGAGGAGCTGAACGTCACCACTGACCGCGACCGTGAGTCACATGACACGCTGTGAGTTGTACAGTTTGGGAAGCACTGCGACAGATTTAACCCTTCTTCTGCTGTCTTTCAGTACCCCTCCCTGTGAACGGGATCCAGCAGATTGCTGTGTCTGATTCCTCCTTGACTCTACGATGGACCCCTCCGCTCCCTCCACAGTCACCAAATAGGGGGAACATTCTGGATTATGAAGTCAAGTACTTCGAGAAGGTACGGTATGCTACAGTTCTATATTTGGGTTTAGATTCTCTTTAAGATTAGGGGGGTAAGTGGCCTTACACAGTTGCCACCAATGCAGAGGACTTTTTGCCTTCTTTTTAAGCAAAACTGCTGGAAACCTTAGTTGTCTTTTCTCATGAAGCTATGTCTCTTCTTAGGAGGACCTGTCTCTTCTTAGGAGGACCTGTCTCTTCTTAGGAGGACCTGTCTCTTCTTAGGAGGACCTGTCTCTTCTTAGGAGGACCTGTCTCTTCTTAGGAGGACCTGTCTCTTCTTAGGAGGACCTGTCTCTTCTTAGGAGGACCTGTCTCTTCTTAGGAGGACCTGTCTCTTCTTAGGAGGACCTGTCTCTTATTTAGAGGACTTGTCTTTTCTCAAAAGGACATGTTTTAGCATAAGTGACCTATCTTTTCTCACAAAGGCCTATCTGTTCTCAGGGAGGACCTGTCTTTCCTTAAGAGGGCCTCTCTTTTCTTAAGATGACCTCAAGAGGATCTGTCTTTTCTTAGGATTACCCGTCTCTTCTCAGGAAGACCTGTCTCTTCTTAGGAGGACCTGCCTCTTCTTAGGTGGACTTGTCTCTTTATATTTTCTTAAGATGACCTCAAGAGGATCTGTCTTTTCTCAAGATGACCTGTATTTTCTTAGAATGGCCTTTGTTTTCTTAGGATGACCTGTCCTTTCTTAGGATTACTTGTCTTTTCTTAGGATTACCCTTCTTTTCTTTGGATGACCTGTCTTTTCTCAGGAAAACCTGCGTTTTCTTAGGAGGACCAGTCTCTTCTTGGGAGGACTGGTCTTTTCTTAGGAGGGCCTCTCTTTTCTTAAGATGACCTTAAGAGGATCTGTCTTTTTTGAGGATGACCCGTCTCGTCTTAGGAGGACCTGCCTCTTCTTAGGTGGACCTGTCTCCTCTTCAGAGGACCTGTCTCTTCCTCTTTTCTTAAGATGACCTCAAGAGGATCTGTCTTTTCTCAACATGACCTGTATTTTCTTAGAATGGCCTGTAATTTCTTAGGATGGCCTATCCTCCCTTCCTTAGGATTACCCGTCTTTTCTCAGGAAAACCTGCGTTTTCTTAGGAAGACCAGTCTCTTAGGAGGAGCAGTCTCTTCTTAGGAGGAGCAGTCTCTTCTTAGGAGGACCATTCTCTTCTTAGGAGGACCTGTCTCTTTCTCTTTTCATAAAATGACCTCAAAAGCATCTGTCTTTTCTCAGGTTTATCTGTCTTTCCTTAGGGTGCCCGGTCTTTCCTTAGGATGACCTGTCTTTTCTAAGGATGACCCATCTTCTCTTAGGATTACCGTCTATCCGTAGGGTGACTTGTCTTTTCCTTAGGGTGACTTGTCTTTTCCTTAGGGCGACTTGTCTTTTCCTTAGGGTGACTTGTATTTTCCTTAGGGTGACTTGTCTTTTCCTTAGGGTGACTTGTCTTTTCCTTAGGGTGACTTGTCTTTTCCTTAGAGTGACTTGTCTTTTCCTTAGGGTGACTTGTCTTTTCCTTAGAGTGACTTGTCTTTTCCTTAGGGTGACTTGTCTTTTCCTTTTGGGTGACTTGTCTTTCCTTTGGGTGGCTCTGTCTCTGGGATGACACCTCTTTCTTTAGGACGACCCGTCTTTCCTTAGGACGACCCGTCTTTCCTTAGGACGACCCGTCTTTCCTTAAGCGGACGACCAGTCTTTCCTTAAGCGGACGACCCGTCTTTCCTTAAGAGGATGACCCCTCTTTCCTTAAGAGGACGACCCGTCTTTCCTTAAGAGGACGACCCGTCTTTCCTTAAGAGGACGACCCGTCTTTCCTTAAGAGGACGACCCGTCTTTCCTTAAGAGGACGACCCGTCTTTCCTTAAGAGGACGACCCGTCTTTCCTTAAGAGGACGACCCGTCTTTCCTTAAGAGGACGACCCGTCTTTCCTTAAGCGGACGACCCGTCTTTCCTTAAGCGGACGACCCGTCTTTCCTTAAGCGGACGACCCGTCTTTCCTTAAGCGGACGACCCGTCTTTCCTTAAGCGGACGACCCGTCTTTCCTTAAGCGGACGACCCGTCTTTCCTTAAGCGGACGACCCGTCTTTCCTTAAGCGGACGACCCGTCTTTCCTTAAGCGGACGACCCGTCTTTCCTTAAGAGGACCTGTCTTTGGTAGCATTATTAATTCTCTTCTCTTTCCCTCAGGATCAGGAAAAGCCGATCACCATGTTTCTGAAGACCCCTGGCAGCGAGGCACGCCTGGTAGGACTCCGCACAGGGACGGTATATGTGGTACAAGTGCGGGCAAGAACGGAAGCCGGGTACGGGGCTTTTAGCGGAGATGCACTCTTTCAGACACTTTCCCAGGGTGAGTACGGAGGAAGGGACAGTGTACACCCCAAATAGCATTATTGTTCCCTAGTGCAAGCTATAGATCTGTCTAGCTTCAATATTCCTATACTGTATACTTAAACCTATCTGCCTTGTACCTTTATGGTTGACACATTGTATTTTTTTCTAGACCCAGCGAAAGCCCAACCTCAGGTGGAACTGATTGCTGGGACGGCCGGTGTGGGGGCAATCCTGGTGATCGTTGTTATTATCATTGCGGTAGTGTGTGTAAGGTAAGTGCCCCCGAAAAGCAGCCCTCACATTGTCACCTAAGTGTGAGGAAATTGGGGTGCAGACCTCAAGGGTGAAGCCACCTCACCCACTTTCTGATAAGCTCATGCAGATACAACCATTTTTTCATTCCCATAGATAATTAATTTCAATTTTTTTCCATCTCTGTGCACACAGGAAACATGGAAGCCACAAAGAGCCGGAATACTGCGACAAACCGGGCCAGTATCTCATTGGACACAGTAAGTTTGAAGGAACAACTAATATATTGAAAGATTCACTTACGTATTCCTTCAGTGTCCTTATCTAGTTGTCTTGGAAAGTCTTTTTTAAACCCAAAATTGAAAGAAAATTACATACTTAAGCAGCTTATGTTTTCCTTTAAAGATACAGATGAGAGACAAACTGTACAAAGTCTTTCAGTCCAACTAAATATATGACTCAACAGGTCTTATGTATACCTCCTGGGTGGTAAAGTCACCCCACTTGTTTTTTTTTATTTGCACGGCTTATTTACGGTTAAATCTGTTTCAGGCACGAAGTTGTACATTGACCCCTTTACCTACGAAGACCCCAACGAGGCCGTGAGGGAATTCGCCAAGGAGATTGACGCCTCCTTCGTGAAAATTGAGGAGGTCATCGGAGCTGGTGAGGACCAAAGATTGGTGATGGTGGAGGTTTTCTTGAGTTATGGTGGATGTTTTTTTGGTGGGGGATTAAACTGGGCACAATTAGGTAATCAAAGGTTAAAAAGGAAGTGTAAAATGAGAAGGTTGTGTAGGAGATGTAAACTTAGGAAGGGTCAGGGCCATGAATCTATATGTAGTGTATAGAAGACACATTCTAGATCATCGGAGCTGGTGAGTTCCAAAGGTGGGGATGGTAGAGGTTCTTCCTTTGATTATGATGGATATTGTTTGTTGATCAATTAAATCGAGCAGAGTTAGGTCATTATAGGGTAAGTGGGAAGTGTAAATATCCAAAAGAGAATGTTGTGGTGGAGAATATGTAGGAATTGAGTGAACATGTGAAGGAGCTGGACCATGAATCTATTAGATGTAAAGAAGACACATTCTAGGTCATCCGAGCTGGTGAGTACCAAGGATTGGGGATGGTGGAGATTGTTTCTTGAGTTATGGTGGATGTTTTTGGTCGGGGATTAAACTGGGCTTAATTAGGTCATCAAAGGTTAAAATAGAAGTGTAATTGCCCAAAGAGAAGGTTGTGTATGAGATTAGTCAATGAAGGAAGGAGCAGGGCCATGGATCCATATGGTGTGTACAGAATTCACATTCTAGGTCATCAGAGTTGGTGAGTTCCAAAGATGGGGAGAGTTGGGGTTGTGCCTTGAATTATGTTTTTTGTTTGTTGTTGAGAGGTTAAATTAGGCACACTTAGGTCACCAAAGGTTAAAAAGAAAGTGTACATAGCCAAATGGATAGTTGGGTTGGTGAATATGTAGGAGATGGTAGAAGATGTGAAATATTGAGGCCATAGATCTACAGTATATGGTGTTTGCAGAATACACATTCTAGGTCATTGGAGTTGGTGATCACCAGAGATGGGAATAGTAGAGGTTGTCCCTTGAATTATGATGTATTATGGTGGATGTGAAGAAAACCTTGAAGATGTAGAGATATAGGGGGAGCATTTTAGTTAGGTTCCTTCATATCACTCCTACCACCACTAAGACCTAAATATCTAAACAACTTAAATATCTAAACAATAAAAGTTCATCATTTTTGGGTGTTTGTTGGTTATCTGGTAATAGCCAGGCTTTCTGTACTTCTAATAACCTATCCTCTTTGGCAGGTGAGTTTGGGGAAGTGTGTCGCGGCCGCCTGAAAGTTCCCGGGAAAAAGGAAAACTACGTGGCTATTAAAACCCTAAAGGGTGGTTACACAGAACGTCAGCGGCGGGAGTTCCTGAGCGAAGCCAGCATCATGGGGCAGTTTCACCATCCTAATATCATCCACCTTGAGGGGGTCATAACCAACAACTGCCCTGTCATGATTATCACTGAGTACATGGAGAATGGTGCCCTGGACTCCTTCCTTAGGGTATGTAAACTTCCACAGCCAGAGCTGCTAAATATTTTTGGAATTTGTGTTTTGGCAAGACTGTTGGATGGAGGGAGGGGTGATGGTAAGTAGTCGATATTGGAAGTGGTGATGGATAATGGTATGATGGAGGGAGGGGTGATGGTAGGTGGTCGATATTGGAAGTGGTGATGGATAACGGTATAATGGAGGGATGGGTGAGGGTGGGTGGTCGATGTTGGTAGTGGTGATGGATAATGGTATGATGGAGGGAGGGGTGATGGTAGGTGGTCGATATTGGAAGTGGTGATGGATAACGGTATAATGGAGGGATGGGTGAGGGTGGGTGGTCGATGTTGGTAGTGGTGATGGATAATGGTATGATGGAGGGAGGGGTGATGGTAGGTGGTCGATGCTGGAAGTGGTAATGGATAATGGTTTGATGGAGGGAGGGGTGATGGTAGGTGGTCGATGCTGGAAGTGGTGATGGATAATGGTGTGATGGAGGAAGATGTGATTTTGGAAGTAGTGATGGATAATGGTATGCTGGAGAAAGAGATGATGGTAGGTCGTCGATGTGGAAAGTGGTGGTGGATAATTGTGGTGATGGATAATTGGGTGATGGAGCAAGGTGGGAGGTTGGAAGTGGCGATGGATAATGGTGTGATGGAGGGAGTGGTCATGGTAGGTGGTCAATATTGAAAGTGATGATGGATAATGGTAGGTGGCTGATGTTAGAAGTGGTGATGGACAACGGTATGTTGGAAGGAGGAGTAATGGTGGTTGGTCGATGTTGAAAATGATGATGGATAATGGTATAATGGAGGAAGGGTTGATGGTAGGTAGTTAATGTTAGAAGTGGTAATGGTAAAAGTGGTCATGGAGAAAGGTGTGATGAGAATGTGGTGATGCTGAAAGGGGTGCTGGAGAATGTGGTGATGCTGAATGGAATGATATAGTATGTGGTGTTGGTGGGGAAATGTGATGGACAAATGTGTGATGGAGGAAGGGGCGGTGGACAATTGTGTGATGATAGTGAAAGGGGTCCGGAAGAACGGGGTGATGTGATGTTGGAAGATGGTGGAAAGGGTGATGAATGAAGATGCGATGGTGAAAGATGTGATGACGGAGGTAGGGGTAATGGTGGAAGGTGTCATGGATGATTGTGTGATGGTGGAGGCCCAGTGTATAACACATGAATATTTCGTTTTGAGAATTAAATCTTCTGCTGATAAATGAATTGGGTCAAGCTGGATGTTCTCTACCAATATTTGCCTCTACTATATTGTATATGTTTCAATTGTGTGTTCACTGTCTTGTCCCTGACAGGCGAATGATGGACAGTTCACGCCTATCCAATTGGTCGGGATGTTGCGTGGGATTGCTTCTGGCATGCGTTACCTAGCAGAGATGAATTATGTCCACCGGGACCTGGCAGCACGGAACATTCTGGTGAACAGCAACTTGGTGTGCAAAGTGTCCGATTTTGGCTTGTCCAGGTTCCTTCAGGAAGGATCCACCGACCCAACATATACATCCTGTCTGGTAGGTACCGTAGTAGCTTTTGAAGGGTTTGGGGAATTACAACCAAAAGGAGGAGACCACGATTAGACAACGATATAGGATATCGCTTCCATCCAAGCAGTGCCCTGGGCAAAGATGCCAAACTGCGTGCCACCTTCCTTTAGGGTTAGCAATGATGTCGCTGTCACTACTCCTGTCAGCCTTGCAACAGAAGCATCTGGCACAGGGCGCCCCTATCCCTACAATAAACCATTGCACCCAGGACAGCTGCCCCCTCCTGCCCACCCCTTGTCCGGGCCCTGCATCCAAGACCCTTGTTTTGGTGGATACTAGAGCGTTGACTCCTTTGACAGTCTCTTTTGTTTCTCTGGGACTCTACTGGGGAGTTCCTGGTTCTGTACACCTGCTGTGCCCATTATGAGGGGCGCCCACCATTCCTGTGCTGGGTTTCTGGGGCTTTGCACCTGCTATGCCCATCATGAGGGGTTCCCACCATCCCTGTGCTGAGATTCTGGGGCTTTGCACCTGCTATGCCCATTGTGAGGGGTTCCCACCATCCCTGTGCTGAGTTTCTGGGGCTTTGCACCTGCTATGCCCATTGTGAGGGGTTCCACCATCCCTGTGCTGAGTTTCTGGGGCTTTGCACCTGCTGTGCCCATCATGAGGGGTTCCCACCATCCCTGTGCTGTGTTCCTGGGTCTGTACACCTGCTGTGCCCATTATGAGGGTTTCCCACCATCCCTGTGCTGAGTTCCTGGGTCTTTACACCTGCTGTTCGACTAATGAGGGGTTCCTACTATCCCTAATCGATTTTTATTTACTTATTTTATATCGTAAAGAATGTAAAAGGAATACAACACTACAAAGGTGAGAACGCTCAAAACTTCCTGGTGAACAGGAACAGAACCAGAAACTACAACAAGGGCACCTTGCCTTTGGAGTCCTCAAGATTAAGATATAATAGAAAGTCCATGACTCAGCACACCAAACTCCACCCGTAGCTGAAATTACTTAGTGCAGATAGTTTGCATCACCTTGTTTCTTTGTCGGGGACAGTAGGGGGGGCCTGAACCTGGCAAGGGTCAGCCTGTGGGTGGGGCCCTGTCAGGTGGACTGTATGAGGACCCATTATCTTTAGAAAGAAAGGAGTACAAAGCACTGAAGCTTCATTAAGCAATCTGCATCTGTCTCTTCTCAGGGTGGCAAAATACCGATTCGCTGGACGGCGCCAGAAGCCATCGCCTTCCGCAAGTTTACCTCTGCCAGCGACGTCTGGGGCTACGGCATCGTCATGTGGGAGGTCATGTCCTTCGGAGAGCGGCCATACTGGGACATGTCAAACCAAGACGTGAGTTCTCCTCTACTGCTCATGTTCTCCTCATAAGGTCACCACATGTAGGGTTCCTACAAATTATTCATGTGTCTGTCTCTCTAGGTGATCAATGCCATAGAGCAGGACTACCGGCTCCCCGCGCCACCCGACTGCCCCTCTGCACTGCATCAACTCATGCTGGACTGCTGGCAAAGGGAGAGGGCCACCCGCCCCCGCTTCTCGGAAATCGTCAGCGCCCTCGACAAGCTCATTCGCAACCCCGCCAGTCTGAAAATCACCACCAGGGAACAGCCAGGGTAAGTGGGTGCCTGGATGCCGAGGGTTAAGTCAAAGGTTTAACCATGACAGACAAGAGAACCTGTTATCCATACGTGACAGAGACGGCCTTGTTCTTGACTTGGTCCACTAAAAATGAGTCATGCTTATCCTAATCACTGGTTTCTGGTGAATTGATAGGCTGCATTCTTTGAAATATTATCGCGAGCATTGTTATATATGTGTGACGGGTCCCCTTTAAAGACCTGTTGTCTATGGCAAGAATGACAAAACATGGTTTCCATACCCCAAAAAATTGGTGGTGGTGAAGGATGGATGCAGGCCTCAAATAGATTTTAGGTAAACATCAGGAGCTTTGTGATGCCTAGGAAAAAAATTGCAGGCTCAGAAAATGAGAGTAACAGTCACAAGGCAGCTCCATAGGGAATGCCGATATGGAAGCGAAGACAGAGCTAACAAATTTATTTCAATATATATATATATATATATATATATATATATATATATATGTATATATGTATATACATACAATTATTATAAATAATATTTAAAAAAATATTATATATATATGTGTATTATATATTTTTTTCATATATATATATATATATATATATATATATATATATATATATATATATATATATATATATATATATATATATATATATATATATATAATTAAATTGTTAGAAATAATATTTAAACAAAATATTTTATATATATATATACGTATGTATAATTTACATATAATATATTAATTATATATATGTCTATCTATCTATCATATATATATATATATATATATATATATATATATATATATATATATATATATATATATTTATAAAATAAAAAATATAATACATTTTTATATATATATTATAATATAATTAAATTAAATTATTAGAAATAATATTCAAAATATTATTATATATATATATATATATATATATATATATATAATATTTTTTTCTTTTATTTATATATATATATATATATATATATATATATATATATATATATAATAAAAAATATAATATACATTTATATATTAATATATATTTTTTTCATATATATATATATATATATATATATATAATAATTAAATTATTAGAAATAATATTTAAAAAAATATTATATATATATTCATATATTAATATATATATTTTTATATATATATATATATATATATAAAATATATAATTTACATATATATTATTTAAAAAAATATTATAATTTATATATTGAATTATAGGATTATGATATAATCATAATATAATAAAATTATAGTTATCAAAAGGAACAAAAATTGAAGCAAATTTATTATAAATTATAATATTGAGCATCTTTTTAATAATAATTATATTAAAATATTTTAAATTAATATTTAATTATTTTTTATATTTTCAAAACTATATACTATATTTCACGAGGACATCCTTCACTTCCTTTCCCAGAGACAGAACAAGAAGTGAGATAAAACCTCCCCTCACAGTTGCCACCACAACAGGTGCCCCCATTGGAAGGTTTCCCTTCTATTCCTATTTGGTGTTTGGATTTCACTTTCTGTTGCCGGTGACACCAGGACAAATAGAGAGGGTGAATTGCTCCAGCGGGGACACAGATGGCAGTAAAAACATGGCAGACGGTCTAACCATCCAAATCTTGTCAGAATGTTTTATCCTTAGATATATTGTTGCAATAGATAGGTAGATAATACAATCACAGAATAATAGTAGTCTTTTCCTATGAGGCTCTGCTGGGTCTTGCTGGAGTGCAGCACTGAGGGGGTTATGCGAAGCGGGGGAAGTGAGACTGATTGCGGGAGCATTGCTCTCCAGGGCTGAGGTCGGAGTTCAGAGGTTAGAATGCAGCAGAGAGGAAGCTGACATGGAAAGGACGGGGCGTAGCGGGGAGAGATAATGGGATTATTGTGCACTCGGCTTCCTAATTAACAGACTCCGGCCAGGACAGATCTATCCTGTACATGAAGGACGGAGGAAGGGGACGGTGCAGGAAGTTGGCTGCATCGGGTGCTCAGAGGTTAAACGTTGAAAATATGAAAGTCTTCTTCATCAAATACGTCTCATGTAACAAAGACGCACAATGAAGTATATTGCGGGGGCGTCCATGGTTTCTAGTCAGAATTTATTATCCCTTTGATTAAAAACTTGGGGATGAGTTTTCTTCTCTCTGTAATCTCTGTACATGATCTGCATTCTCATCTTCTAAAGCCATAACCTAGCTGGTGACCATGCCTGGCATGGAAGCAGATCCGTCCTAGTGTGGTCAGTTGGCGTCTCTTCTGACTTGGGAATTACGGAAAGCCAATCTGAGGTGTCCTGTCTGTAGTCCCAAAATTAGTTTACAGCAGCCAATTCCCCTCCGATTTGTATAACAGCAGTTCCTGCATGTTCTGCCTACAGCTCCAGAACCCAAGGTCCTCTAGGGCCACTGGCGTTAGCAGTACTCTAGGGCCGCTGGCGTTAGCAGTACTCTAGGGCCGCTGGCGTAAGCTGTACTCTAGGGCCGCTGGAGTTTGCTGTACTCTAGGGCCGCTGGCGTAAGCAGTACTCTAGGGCCGCTGGCGTAAGCAGTACTCTAGGGCCGCTGGCGTAAGCCGTACTCTAGGGTCGCTGGCGTTAGCAGTACTCTAGGGCCGCTGGCGTTAGCCGCACTCTAGGGCCACTGGCGTTAGCCGTACTCTAGGGCCACTGGCGTTTGCCGTACTCTAGGGCCACTGGCGTTTGCCGTACTCTTGGGCCGCTGGCGTTTTCCGTACTCTAGGGCCGCTGGCATTTGCTGTACTCTAGGTCCGCTGGCGTTGGCTGTACTCTAGGTCCGCTGGCGTTGGCTGTACTCTAGGTCCGCTGGCGTTGGCTGTACTCTAGGGCCGCTGGCGTTGGCTGTACTCTAGGGCCGCTGGCGTTGGCTGTACTCTAGGGCCGCTGGCGTTGGCTGTACTCTAGGGCCGTTGGCGTTGGCTGTACTCTAGGGCCGTTGGCGTTGGCTGTACTCTAGGGCCGCTGGCGTTGGCTGTACTCTAGGGCCGCTGGCGTTGGCTGTACTCTAGGGCCGCTGGCGTTGGCTGTACTCTAGGGCCGCTGGCGTTGGCTGTACTTTAGGGCCGCTGGCGTTGGCTGTACTCTAGGGCCGCTGGCGTTGGCTGTACTCTAGGGCCGCTGGGGTTGGCTGTACTCTAGGGCCGCTGGCGTTGGCTGTACTCTAGGGCCGCTGGCGTTAGCTGCCAAATCTAATTTATAGATTTCCAGGATCTAGGTGTTCATTACTGTTTTAAATTTTATACATAAGAGATGTATTTGATGTCCTTAACTCTTGAGCCTCCATAGTATCCTGTGCTGCATGTATCCTCCTCACATCTATTTTCACGAGAGTACCTGCAGTAACTAAAATATTTTTGGCCATAGTAAGTAAGATTTTGATTGGTTAGATTCACCAACTGGTTTATAAAGGCTCACTATTTCAAATGTGATAAATCGGTGCTTTGAAATGGATCTGCCAACTGCACCCTTTTTGAAAATGTCCGAACGAAATCTTACTTAAAATAATGCCATGACTGTGGTGCATCTGGTCAGTTGTGCAGAGCAGAGACATTGTCCTTGGACTTTGGGGGGGGGGGGGGTCAGTTGTGTTTTCTGTAGCATTTCTGACCACCATAAATCTTCTCTCCCCCCTCCCCTTGCCCCTGGCAGGTCATCGCAGCAGCCCCTTCTGGACCAGCGCACCCCCCACTACTCCTCCTTCGCCACAGTGGGCGAGTGGTTGCACGCCATCAAGATGGGCCGTTACGAAGAGGGATTCAGGACCGCCGGATTCACCACCTTCAGCCGAGTGCGGCAGATCACCACAGAGTATGTCACCTAAACGATGAAATGTTTTTATAGTGTCTCGGTTACCCCATTAGCCTCAAGTCAGATTCTGAAGCTGCAGACTGGGTCATCTGGCCTACCCACTTCTAATCAATGGGAAACCTCATCTGCAGTCACTGTGGTCTGGATGCACATCAAACCTTTCATTGGCCACCCGCAAATCTGTCTAAGCCCACAGACTGGCAGAATGCAGCCATAAAAGGCCATGAGAAGCCAACCACTTGAACTGTGAAGGCGGAGTGCCCATGCGGACTGCAGTCTACAAAGGGCGCCTTACATTACTCTCCTATAGTGTGAACATGCCCTCGTAGGCAACAGTTCCCATAAGCGCTCAGCCTTTGCAGATTCAGTGGGCTGGTTCTTGAGCATTCTCTAAGAGTGACTTCTCCCACAGGGTACTGAAATGCCGAGAGCCAAGGTCACAGGCTGTAAAATAGAGATTTTCTTGCCAAATCAGAGGAGTCAGAAGGTCTGTCTTTGATATGTTCATATTTTCTAGCTATATTTCAAGTGATATGCAATGACAGGGCAGTAGAGGAGAAATTGGGGGGGGGGGGGGGTCATGGTTATGCAAACAGGACATAAGGGGCAGTAGATAAAGCTTGATATGGAAGGCAGGCTGGGGTAGAGTAGGGGCAGGGAAATGGTTATTTGGGATTATAAAACGGGCATGCATATTGAGTAAACCTCTTGTTTTCCTTTCAGGGATCTCCTGCGGATGGGCATCACCCTTGCTGGCCATCAGAAGAAAATACTATCTAGTCTACAACAAATCATTCCATCGGAAAAGCTTCCGCCAGTTTCTGCACCATGTTACTAATGGTTTTCAAAAGACTGTTGGACTGAAAACCAGTGCCTCCAGGAACTGTTGGACAGCTACTCAGTGCCTTCAAAGGCCAGTTGGACAGTTTCCCAGTGCCTATAAAGGACAGTTGGACTGTTACCCTGTGCCTTCAAATGCCAGCTGGACAGTTTCAGTGCCTTCAAAGGCCAGTTGAACAGTTTTCCAGTGCCTATAAAGGACAGTTGGACTGTTACCCAGTGCCTCCAAGGACAGTTGGACTGCAACACAGTGGATTCGAAGGACTGTTATCCAATGCCTTTAAAGAACTTTTGGACTGTTACCCATTGGCTACAAAGGGCAGTTGGACAGTCATCCATATCCTTCAAAGACCAGCCCAGACAGTTGCTCAGTGTCTTCAAAGGATGGACGGACTGCAATGTGCCTTCAAAGGCTTTTGGATTACAACGTTGCTCTTTACTTGACTATGGAGCTGCAACCCAGTGCCTTCAGCCGTTATACTGCAAACTCGTGCCAAGGACTACCCAAAAGACTGCAATGAGAGTTTGCATCCTCTCTGTTTCTTGAACCACAAGTGGCCATTAAAGACCACAAATGGTCATTGAACCATATACACTACCACTTAATGTAACCCTTCCGACTGCAGAGTCAGGCCATCCTCTAAACCCTGACCCTGGGCCACAGTTGACCATTCCGCTGCGACCTTCGGCATACAAGGAGCAGTTAGTGCGTTACCATTGGCCTGGTTAAGCAAATGATTGACCATCATTGGCCTACAGAGACCACTGGACTGTTACCATTGGCCTGGTCAACCAAATGATTGACCATCATTGGCCTACAGAGACCACTGGACTGTTACCATTGGCCTGCAGCTGACCAGTTGATTGACAGTCTTTGGCTTACAGAGGCCATTGGACTGTTACCGTTGGCCTACAGCTTACCAAAGTCTTTGGTCTTGGACCAGGAGTCCGGACGTCAGGAGGAAGCCTTAATAATGACTTCTGATGCCCAGTGGTGTCATCCATGGTGTCGCTGATGAAATATACAGTGTGTGGCCGTAATGTATAAGGCCTTCTACACAGTGAACAGGGAACAGAATTATCGTACGTGCGTTTCTGCCGTGTACGCCGACCAACGTAACCGCCTCTCCGCCCTGAGTGTGTCTGGAATGTACACGTGGTTTCTATATATAGCACTGTGAAGACCGCGGTTACTTACGATTTGTACAGTACGTGTATATATTATATATATATGCATTTGTGAAGATTCCATTCTGTTCCTTACTTTTTATATTAAATTATTTGATAATAATAAAATGTGATGAAATGCTCAGTTCTTTCCGAGGGGGACCCTTCACATGTTATACCAAGAAAATTGTGCAGAGCCCTGGACATGAGGTTTCCTGGCTTAGGTGCTCTTAAAGGCCATGTCCACCCACCAGTGCTTAAAGATTGCCATCAGAATTCCCAGCTCCACAAAACTACTCCAGAGAGAGAGATGAGTTCATTATGGCTTTGTGGGAGGGGCAGAGACACAAACTACTGCAGGGGATCTCACCATTGTGGGAGGGGCAGAGAGACAAACTACTGCAGGGAGATCTCACCATTGTGGGAGGGGCAGAGACACAAATTATTGCAGGGAAATCTCCCCATTGTGGGAAGGGCAGAGACACAAACTGCTGCAGGGAGATCCCACCATTGTGGGAGAGGCAGAGACACCAATTACTGCAGGGAGATCCCACCATTGTTTGAGGGGCAGAGACACAAACTACTGGAGGGAAATCTCACCATTGTGGGAGGGGCAGAGACACAAATTACTGGAGTGAAATCTCACCATTGTGGGAGGGGCATAGACAAACTACTGCAGGGAGATCTCACCATTGTGGGAGGGGCAGAGACACAAACTCTTGCAGGAAATCTCACCATTGTGGGAGGGGCAGAGACACAAACTACTGCAGGGAGATCTCACCATTGTGGGAGGGGCAGAGACACACTCTTGCAGGAAATCTCACCATTGTGGGAGGGGCAGAGACGCAAACTACTGCAGGGAGATCTCACCATTGTGGGAGGGGCAGAGATGCAAACTCTTGCAGGGAGATCTCACCGTTGTGGGAGGGGCAGAGACACAAACTACTGCAGGAAGATCCCACCATTGTGGGAGGGGCAGAGATGCAAACTCTTGCAGGGAGATCTCACCATTGTGGGATGGGCAGAGATGCAAACTCTTGCAGGGAGATCTCACCATTGTGGGAGGGGCAGAGACACAAACTACTGCAGGGAGATCTCACCATTGTGGGTGGAGCTGGAAAACCCAGGAGAGCAATGTCACATGTCTACACAGATGCTGTTCCCAGAGACAACAATAAGCAGACTGTGAGTAGTGGCGGGTGAACTGGAGAAGCTCAAAACCCTTCATAAGTGAAACAAAAAGGCTGCCAATTCTGAACTTCTGAAAATGCTAGTTGACTGGCTGTCATGGTGTTCCTCCTGCTGTAATACTTGGAGGTCTATTTAAAAAAGAAAAAATAAGAATTCAAAAACAATTTGCGCCAATGTTTGTGGCTTTGCACAGCTGGGATGTGCCTGTTTCCTTTGATAGTTGGCCCCACCTAGTGGCCATAATGCAGTATTTTCCTGAAATACCTCAATCAAGAAAATTATGGCCACTAGATGGCGCTGGCAATCATAGAAAATAGACAACACAGGGATTTTTTGCGACGGCTGTGCGCATGCTGAGATTTTTTTTTCTTAGAGTTACTGACCCTGAACCAGTATAGGTTGTTTGGTCTTCCTTGATCCTGCTAAGTGACTCCATGGGATTAGCACGCACTCCCTTTCCTTGTGACACCCATACATTAGGTGGGTGTTATTGTCCCTATCATTGATCAAGCTAAGCAGTTTAGTAACGCTGCCCAGGACCGGGACAAGGGTGGGCAGAAGGGACGGCTGCCCTGGGCGAAGCATGTATTGTAGGAATGGGGGGCGCCGCAAGTTCCTTCTACTATAAGGCTGACAGGAGTAGTGACAGCGGCATAACTAATTCTGTCAGCCAAGTGCTGGAAGCGGGAAGAAGAGGAGGAGAGAGCCAGGGGAAGGTGCGGGCTGTGTTCTCTCTCCCCCGCTGCCTCATAAGCTTGCAGATAATAAAGGGGGGGGGCAGCACAATTTGGTATCTTTGCCCTGGGCACTGGAAGATATTTTCCTGACAGTCTGCCCATGTGTATCAAACCCCGCCAAGCTCTGGAAGCGGCAAGTAGAGGAGGAGAGAGCTGGGGGGAGGTGCGGGCTGTTTTCTCTCCCCCCCCCCCGCCGCCTCATAAGCTTGCAGATAATAAAGGGGGGGGGGTGGGTGGCACAATTTTTTATCTTTGCCCAGAGCACTGGATGATATTGTCCTGACACTTCGTCTGCCCATGTGTATCAAACCCCGCCAAGCACTGGAAGCGGCAAGGAGAGAGCCGGGAGGAGGTGCGGGCTGTGTTCTCTCTCCCCCGCCTCCTCGTAAGCTTGCAGATAATAAAGGGGGGTGGGCGGCACAATTTAGTATCTTTGCCCTGGGCATTGGATGATGATGTCCTGACACTTTGGCTTCCCATGTGTATCAAACCCCGCCAAGCGTTGGAAGCGGCAAGGAGAGGAGGAGAGAGCCAGGGGGAGGTGCGGGCTGTGTTCTCTCTCCCCCGCCTCCTCGTAAGCTTGCAGATAATAAAGGGGGGTGGGCGGCACAATTTGGTATCTTTGCCCTGGGCACTGGATGATATTGTCCTGACACTTAGGCTGCCCATGTGTATCAAACCCCTCCCCCCACCCCCCCCTGCCGGGTGGGTAGGGATGGTCGAGAGCAAAGCCGAACCATATAAGCATGAATTAAATCACATTTCAGACTGGAAGCCCTTTCCCTTCATCAGGGCTGTAAAATGAAAAATGAGATGATATGCAACAAAAATAATACAAATTACAAAAAAAAAAAACTATTCAAAATCTATACATTTTTATTTTCCTAATCAATATAACTATTCATGAAAATACCATAGAGTAAGAAAAACACACCATTCCTACATATAATAGAATGATTCAAATAACAATAAAAAAAATAAAACAGAAAAAACGAAAGACCGCAAATTAAAATTTCATTTTTTTTTTTTTTTTTTACTTTGATTACACAAAAAGAATTGATAAAAAAAATGTAAAAAATAAAAGATCAAAAAAAAAAAAATGATTTAAAAAAGAAAAGTCCACCAATTTTCAATACCTGACCGATTGATTACACAAAAAGAATTGATAAAAAAATTGTTCAGGTATTGAAAATCGGTGGACTTTTCTTTTTTAAATCATTTTTTTTTTTTTGGTCTTTTATTTTTTACATTTTTTTTTCTAATTTGTTTTTTCATTTTATGCCCAAGTCATCAAAACATTTTTTTAATGAAAAAATAATTTGTCAAAATTTTCTTACAAAATATCGGGCATGACCGCTATAAAGAGGACCTGTTTACCAGATAAGAAAAATAAAACTTTTTGAGACAATTGTGAAACATTTTCCAATCGCTATTGATGATCAGTAACATGGTAGTGTGTGCGTAATTACGCACATTACAGTAACACATGTAGCATATTACGATGCTCTGGTGTCATATATAATATTTTATCAAATCATTAAATTTTTTTTTGCGTAACACTTTAAATATTGCAAAACATCTATTTCAAATAACAATATATGAAAAAAAAGAAAATGTTGTAATAATACCATACAAAAAGTAACACGCACCATTTATTACACACAACTATAGAACAGGTTGAAATAAAGTTAAATTAATTAAATAATGTATCAAATAATACAATTTTTTTTTTAAAAATGTGATCTTAAGTAAAATTGCAAAAAATCTATTTCAAATAATATATGAAAAAAAAGAAAATGTTGTAATAATACTATACAATAAGTAACACACGCCATTATTACACACAACTATAAAACAGGATGAAATAAAATTAAATTAAGTAAATAATGTATCAAATAAAAAAAATAATACAATTAAAAAAAAAAAAAAAGATCTTACGTAATATTGCGAAACGTCTATTTCAAATAATATATAATAAAGAAAATGTTGTAATAATACTATACAATAAGTAACAGACGCCATTATTACACACAACTATAAAACAGGATGAAATAAAATTAAATTAAGTAAATAATGTATTAAAAAAAAAAAATGTGATCTTACGTAATATTGCAAAACGTCTATTTCAAATAATATATAATAAAAAAGAAAATGTTGTAATAATACTATACAAAAAGTAACCCACACCATTATTACACACAACTATAGAACAGGATGAAATAAAATTAAATGAAGTAAATAATGAATCAAATAATACAATTTAAAAAAAAAAAAAAAAAAGTGATCTTACGTAATATTGCAAGACGTCTATTTTAAATATATAATAAAAATGAAAATGTTGTAATAATACTATACAATAAGTAACACACACCATTATTACACATAACTATAAAACAGGATGAAATAAAATTAAATGAATTAAATAATGTATCAAATAAAATAATATTTTTTTTAAAAAAAGTGATCTTACGTAATATTGCAAAAAATCGATTTTAAATGATAATATATGAAAAAAAGAAAATGTAATAATACTATACAAAAAGTAACACGCACCATTATTACACACAACTATAGAACAGGATGAAATAAAGTTAAATGAATTAAACAATGTATCAAATAATACAGTTAAAAAAAAAAAATGTGATCTGAAGTAAAATTGCAAAACGTCTATTTCAAATAATATATAATAAAAAAGAAAATGTTGTAATTATACTATACAATAAGTAACACACGCCATTATTACACACAACCATAAAACAGGATGAAATACATTATTTAATTCATTTAATTTTATTTCATCCTGTTTTATAGTTGTGTGTAATAATGGTGTGTGTTACTTTTTGTATAGTATTATTACATTTTCTTTTTTTCATATATTGTCATTTGAAATCGATTTTTTGCAATATTACGTAAGATCACTTTTTTTTAAAAAAATATTATTTTATTTGATACATTATTTAATTCATTTAATTTTATCAAATAAAATATTTTTTTAAAAATGTGATCTTACGTAATATTGCAAAAAATCGATTTCAAATGACAATATATGAAAAAAAAAAAGAAAATCTAATAATACCATACAAAAAGTAACACACACCATTATTACACACAACTATAAAACAGGATGAAATAAAGTTAAATGAATTAAACAATGTATCAAATAATACAGTTTAAAAAAAAAAATGTGATCTGAAGTAAAATTGCAAAAAATCTATTTCAAATAATAAATTAAAAGAATAAAATGTTGTAATAATACCTTACAAAAAGTAAAAAACACACACCATTATTACACACAACTATAGAACAGGATGAAGTAAAATTAAATTAATTAAATAATGTATCCAATAATAAAAAAAAAAATTTATTTGATTTTACGTAATATTGTAAAAAAATCTATTTTAAATAATACATGAATAAAAGAAAATGTTATAATACCATATAAAACGTAAAACACACACACCATTATTACACACAACTGTAGAAAAGGATGAAATAAAGTAATATAAATCAAATAAATAAAATAAATGAATTAAACAATGTATCAAATAATACAATTTTTTTTTTTAATTTGATCTTACATAATATTGCAAAAAATCAATTTTAAATAACAATATACAAAAAAAAAAAAAATGTTGTAATAATACCTTACAAAAAGGAAAAAACACACACCATTATTACACACAACTATAGAATGGGATGAAGTAAAATTAAATGAATTAAATGTATTTTTTAAAAGAATTTGATGTTACGTAATATTGCAAACAATCGATTTCAAATAATACATGAAGAAAAGGAAATGTTATAATGCCATATAAAAAGTAAAACACACACACCATTATTACACACAACTATAGAACAGGATGAAATAAAGTTAAATAAATTAAACAATGTATCAAATAATACATTTTTTTTTTTTTTTTTAACGTGACCTTACGTAATATTGCAAAAAAACGATTTCAAATGACAATATATGAAAAAAAAGAAAATTTTGTAATAATACTATACAAAAAGTAACACACACCATTATTACACACAACTATAGAATGGGATGAAATAAAATAAAATTAATTTTTTTTTCATTTTATTTGATGTTTATTCATTTTTTTATTTTTGTCGTCGTAATTGATCAGTCAGGTATTGGAATTTGTTGGCCTAATTTGTCTTTCTTTAAATATAATTCATATTTTTGTTTTTTTTCTAATTTAATTTTTTTTATATATATTTTAATTTTCTTTTTTATTTTAAATGTTATATTTATTTATAGCCTAATTTATCATAAATGTATTTTTTTTTTTTTTAAACTCAAAAAGCACCTTAGCCCATTGCAGAGAATTGATCAGTCAGGTATTTGAATTTGTTGGCTAAATTGACTTTCTTTAAATATAATTCATTTTTTTTATTATTATTATTATTTATATATATTTAAATTTTTCTTTTTTATTTTAAATGTTCTATTTATTTATAGCCTAATTCATAATACATTTTTTTTTTAACTCAAAAAACACCTTAGCCCATTGCAGAGAATTGATCAGTCAGGTATTTGAATTTGTTGGCCAAATTGACTTTCTTTTAAATATAATTCATATTTTTTTTTTATTATTTATATATATTTGAATTTTCTTTTTTATTTTGAATGTTATATTTATTTATAGCCTAATTCATAATACATTTTTTAATTTTTTTTTTTTTTTAACTCAAAAAGCCCCTTAGCCCATTGCAGAGAATTGAATGGGCCGCATTATCCTGGTATTGGAATTTGATGACCAGCGATATATTGTCCTGGTCAATAGGCGTTGGTTGTGTGGGCGGCCTCTGTCCGTTGTCCAGCTCTGCTCAGGAAATTGGTTTAATCTCAGCACAATGCTGAGTGTGATGAAGGGGTCATTATGTAGAGATAAAGGGCCGGGTGTGGCCCCCGTATTGTACACACATTTCTCTGTATGTCTGTGTGCCTGGAGAACAATTGTCTTCCCTCTTCAATCAATGGCTGTCCACCCCAACCCTCCTGACCCCATTATCTGCCGCCCACCACTCACTGTCCAGCCTGGATTCAGCTGATGGATGGACTGAGCTGGGTAATCATTGACTGATAGAAGAGCTGACTCTCCAAACTGTCACCCTGCTCATCAGGGTGGCCCCAGGGTCACCGATCACACAGGGGCCCAGGAGGTGAAGAGAAGCAAATTCATAAACGAAGAGCTGTGGGATCTCAGGAGCGCCCATGGAGGATCTCCGGTCTCCATGCATCCCTTCATGATGGGCACAGCGGGTGTACAGACCCGGGAACTCAGCACAGGGATGGTGGGAGCCCCTCATAATGGACACAGCAGGGGTACTGACCCGGGAACCCAGCATAGGGATGGTGGGAACCCCTCATAATGGGCATAGTAGGTGTACAGACCTGGGAACTCAGCACAGGGATGGTGGGAACCCCTCATAATGGGCACAGCAGGTCTCCAGACCCGGGAACTCAGCATAGGGATGGTGGGAACCCCTCATAATGGGCACAGCAGGTCTCCAGACCCGGGAACTCAGCACAGGGATGGTGGGAACCCCTCATAATGGGCACCGCAGGTCTCCAGACCCGGGAACTCAGCATAGGGATGGTGGGAACCCCTCATAATGGGCACAGCAGGTCTCCAGACCCGGGAACTCAGCATAGGGATGGTGGGAACCCCTCATAATGGGCATAGTAGGTGTACAGACCCGGGAACCCAGCACAGGGATGGTGGGAACCCCTCATAATGGGCATAGTAGGTGTACAGACCTGGGAACTCAGCACAGGGATGGTGGGAACCCCTCATAATGGGCACAGCAGGTGTACAGACCCGGGAACTCAGCACAGGGATGGTGGGAACCCCTCATATGGGCAAAACAGGTGTAAAGACCCAGGAACTCAGCACAGGGATGGTGGGAACCCCTCATAATGGGCACAGCAGGTGTAAAGACCCAGGAACTCAGCACAGGGATGGTAAGAACCCCTCATAATGGGCATAGCAGGGGTACAGACCCGGGAACTCAGCACAAGGATGGTGAGAACCCCTCATAATGGGCATAGCAGGTGTACAGACCTGGGGACTCAGCACAGGGATGGTGGGAACCCCTCATAATGGGCACAGCAGGTGTAGAGACCCAGGAACTCAGCACAGGGATGGTGGGAACCCCTCATAATGGGCACAGCAGGGGTACAGACCTGGGAACTCAGCACAGGGATGGTGGGAACCCCTCATAATGGGCACAGCAGGGGTACAGACCCAGGAACTCAGCACAGGGATCGTGGGAACCCCTCATAATGGACACCGCAGGTCTCCAGACCTGGGAACTCAGCACAGGGATGGTGGGAACCCCTCATAATGGGCACAGCAGGCGTACAGACCCCAGAACTTAGATATCCACCCATGGCTAGCCGCAGTCAGTCAGATCTTGGGACATTTACCAGCTCTTTGCGTTGTTCCCAAGTTGATGTTGGGTGATGGGTGGCAGGCGGAGAGTGGCAGGCGATGGGTGGCAGGTGGAGAGTGGCAGGTGGAGAGTGGCAGGCGATGGGTGGCAGGCGGAGAGTGGCAGGCGATGGGTGGCAGGTGGAGAGTGGCAGGTGGAGAGTGGCAGGCGATGGGTGGCAGGTGGAGAGTGGCAGGCGATGGGTGGCAGGTGGAGAGTGGCAGGCGGAGAGTGGCAGGCGATGGGTGGCAGGCGGAGAGTGGCAGGCGATGGGTGGCAGGTGGAGAGTGGCAGGTGGAGAGTGGCAGGCGATGGGTGGCAGGTGGAGAGTGGCAGGTGGAGAGTGGCAGGTGGAGAGTGGCAGGCGATGGGTGGCAGGCGGAGAGTGGCAGGCGATGGGTGGCAGGTGGAGAGTGGCAGGTGGAGAGTGGCAGGCGATGGGTGGCAGGTGGAGAGTGGCAGGCGATGGGTGGCAGGTGGAGAGTGGCAGGCGGAGAGTGGCAGGCGATGGGTGGCAGGCGGAGAGTGGCAGGCGATGGGTGGCAGGTGGAGAGTGGCAGGTGGAGAGTGGCAGGCGATGGGTGGCAGGTGGAGAGTGGCAGGCGATGGGTGGCAGGTGGAGAGTGGCAGGCGGAGAGTGGCAGGCGGAGAGTGGCAGGCGATGGGTGGCAGGTGGAGAGTGGCAGGTGGAGAGTGGCAGGCGATGGGTGGCAGGTGGAGAGTGGCAGGCGATGGGTGGCAGGTGGAGAGTGGCAGGCGGAGAGTGGCAGGCGATGGGTGGCAGGTGGAGAGTGGCAGGCGATGGGTGGCAGGTGGAGAGTGGCAGGCGATGGGTGGCAGGTGGAGAGGGTCAGGCGATGGGTGGCAGGCGATGGGTGGCAGGCGGAGAGTGTCAGGCGATGGGTGGCAGGCGATGGGTGGCAGGTTGGTTGCTCAGTTTCTGCCCCTGGTGGGAACTGAACTCTGGGCTCCGGTTCTGAAAACCACTTTTTTTTTTTTAAGGAACCCATCCCCCTACATGGGAAGTGGCAGCGATCACCACAGATAAGTCATTGATTAGTTATTGATGACCGTCCCGGGTCTGATAGGGATGACAGTCCCTGGAAGATGGGGGGGGGGGGTGAGCCCCCATCTGGAGTTTATTTAGGGCTGGAGGGGTAATTAGCAGAGTTTGTTTAAAGCTGTCTGCTGATGTTGGCGGAGGGGGGGATGGGATGGGGGGGGGAGCGGCTGAGCCGCACTCAGGAAATGGGACGCGACATGTTTACATTGCGCCAATTAGTGTAATTATTATAAATTGAGGGCTTTTTAATGAGCCCCCTCCCCCGCTCTTCCTGGGGGGAATCTGTGTGTGTCCTGAGCTCTCCGGAGGTTCCCAACACCGGGCCCTCCTGGGGTGACGCTTAAAAGGCCACCCCACCCCCTCTGTGATACTGAAATCGTGTATAAAATCCATCGCCAGATCGATCTGTCGCAAGACACAGTGGACCTGACGCAGGCCGGGATTACGGGGCCCCTGGGAGCCCCCTCATGTCTCATGCCGGGACAAAGTCATCCAGCGCCCAGGGCAAGGATGCCAAACTGCGCCCCCACTTCCTTTAGGGTAAGGGTCAAGGCGCCCCCCCATCCCTGCAATAAACCATTGCACCCAGGGCAACCGTCCCTCCTGCCCACCCCTTGTCCTGACCCTGCGTTTGTGCGCCTTCCAGCAAAGGTGCCGCTCAGATTGAACGCACATACAGTATACCATATATTAGGGTGACGCACATTTACCTAATGATTAAAAGGGGCGGGCCAGGGGTAAATCCAATTAATGAAAAGGGCAGGCCGGGGCAAATCCAATGTATAAAAGGATGGGCCAATGGCAAATCAAATGAATGAAAGAGGCGGGCCAATGTCAAATCAAATGAATGAAAGAGGCGGGCCATGGGCAAATCCAAGGAATGTAAGTGGCAGGCCAGGGGAAAATCCAATGAATAAAAGGGGTGGGCCAGGAGCAAATCCAATGAATGAAAGGGGTGGGCCAGGTGCGCATCCCTTGAATAAAAGAGGTGGGTCAGGGGCAAATCCAATGAATGAAAGGGGCAGGCTGGGGGCAAATCCGATGAATGAAAGGGGCAGGCTGGGGGCAAATCCAATGAATGAAAGGGGCAGGCTGGGGGCAAATCCAATGAATGAAAGGGATGGGCCACGGGAAAATCCAATGAATAAAAGGAAGGGCCAGGGGCAAGTTCAATGAATGAAAGGGGCAAGCCAGGGGCAAATCCAATGAATGAAAGGGACGGGCCAGGGGAAAATCCAATGAGTAAAAGGAAGGGCCAATGGCAAATCAAATGAATGAAAGAGGCGGGCCATGGGCAAATCCAAGGAATGTAAGTGGCAGGCCAGGGGAAAATCCAATGAATAAAAGGGGTGGACCAGGAGCAAACCCAATGAATAAAAGAGGTGGGTCAGGGGCGAATCCATTGAATAAAAGAGGCGGGTCAGGGGCAAATCCAATGAATGATAGGGGCAGGCTGGGGGCAAATCCAATGAATGAAAGGGGCAGGCTGGGGGCAAATCCAATTAATGAAAGGGCAGGCTAGGGGCAAATCCAATGAAGGAAAGGGGCGGGCCAGGGGCAAATCTAATGAATGAAAGAGGAAGGCCACAGGCAAATCTAATGAATGAAAGAAGAAGGCCACGGGGCAAATCCAATTAATGGAAGGGGCAGGCCAGGGGTAAATCCAATGAATGAATGGGGTAGGCGAGGGGAAAATCCAATCAATAAAAGTGGTGGGCCAGGAAAAAATCCAATGAATTAAAGGGGTGGGCGAGGGGCAAATCCAATGAATAAAAGGGGTGGGCCAGGAGAAAATCCAATGAATGAAAGGGGTGGGCCAGGGGCCAATCCAGTGACTGAAAGGGGTGGGACAGGGACAAATCCAATGAATAAAAGGGGCGGCCCAGGAGCAAATTCAATTAATGAAAGGGGCGGGCCGGGGGCAAATTCAATTAATGAAAGAGGCAGGCCGGGGGCAAATCTAATGAATGAAAGGGGCGGGCTGGGGGCAAATTCAATGACTGACAGGGATGGATTAGGAGCAGCCAGGCTAGATGATGCTGGTTGTTCTCCAGCCAGGAAATGAGGCGGGGCTCTGGCTTCCTGCAGCTCCTAATGCACATGCTGAGAAGCTCACAGTGTGCAGTGAAGTCAGGGGAAGACGTTTCAGTCCAGGAGAGGAGTCGGTACAACTGTGCAAGACTGAGGGGGGGGGGCGTAGGTCAACTTCAGGAACACACAGGGGCCTATTTATTAAACATTCATTGGATGAATGTCAAACATTCACCTGTCTGCACAAATTTTCCCCATAGTTTCTCTAATAGGATTATTTCCTATGATCGCCAGCTCCCTCTAGAGGGCAAAATGTGGTTTTGTTCCTCACTGAAGTAGTTCGGGGAAAAAAATGACAAATTTTGGCCACTAGATGGAGCTGATGGTCATAGGAAACGTACCTTATTAGAGAAATTATGTTGAGGATTCGTGCAGGCTGGGCAAACGCTTGTGGCATTCGTCCAACAAATGTTTCATAAATAGACCCTATATTGTGTTTAGCGTGTGTGTTAAATGTGCCACTATTGACTAAAATGTAATAAAATAAGAAACATTTCTAAACAATCAACATGGATACAAAGTAACAAATGAACATTCTTTATTTCTCATGGCATAGTTATTAAATAATTCAGGAAAAGAACGTATCAGATCAGCACATGGAGAAATATTACATAATCTCAATGAATAGATGTAAACCTGACCTCAGACCTCTCATAAAATCATCCCTGGTGATCCCGCCATGAAGGTCCTTGTTCAGGCACTTCCTGTTAGAGGGTGACAACGCTCTGTCCCTGTCTCCCAATCCCACGCCTGCGTTGTCACCCTGTCGCATGGGCTTCAAGTGGAGGTCACTTCAGGACACCTTACGCAGACATGGCCAAAGGTTTTCACCATTGGGAAATCCGCCCTGAGAAATGCATTGCAACCATCGCTGGGGTGCATGTACAACGGAAGTGGCTGCAAAAAGACTGCTGGAGATTAGCAGTGCTGAGGTGTAGCACAGGACGAAGAAACAAGGATAATATTCATGCAATAAAACCAGTAACTGACTTGTGTAAGAATGACGCACACACCGGAGTTTGAAAGATGGTGCCATCGCTCTGAAGTTCTTCAATACAAAGGAAAAACACGGGATTAAAGCATTACCACTGCACCAAGGCGTGGAGCCGGATTAAAATACAAGTGGGCTTCCTACACCATGGGTCACCCAGATCCACCATCAGACATCATGGAGCCCCATAGAGCTTACTCAACAAGGCCCCCTAACATTTCCATTGGATGAGTTCCACTCCTACCTCGTATCAGAGACTCCAAAGTAGTCACTGTGATAGCTTTGCGTGCTCCGCCCTCCACTGCCCAACCTGGGCACAAAGGCGTGGAGCCGGATTAAAATACAAGTGGGCTTCCTACACCATGGGTCACCCAGATCCACCATCAGACATCATGGAGCCCCATAAAGCTTATTCAACAGGGCTCCCTAACATTTCCATTGGATGAGTTCCACTCCTACCTCCTATCAGAGACTCCAAAGTAGTCACTGTGATAGCTTTGCGCGCTCCGCCCTCCACTGCCCAACCTGGGCACAAGCTCCATAGCTTAAGCTCTGACATCCCACTTGGCAGCTATGGAAGAAGGGAGCCAGCTTGTGCCCCATCTCTGGCAGGAAGGACACCCAAAACGGAGTTGTAGATGTTGCCCCTATTGCTCCCCCCCCATGACCCAATGGGGCCAGGGCTCAGTACAGGAGTAGTATCTACACCCCACTTTTGGCAGTACCCAACACCCACTAATATAGGGCCACCATTTACCGATGGTTAGCATCACTACCACAGATCATTCTACAAACATTGCAGTTGGTGGCCATAGAGGAGGAAGGGGTAGCAGGCATCATGCCTGGCTGTCCAACCTGAGCACAAGCTCTGAAACCGAGCTCAAGCATCCCACTTGGCAGCTATTGAAGGGGGAGCCAGTTCGAGCCCCGACTCTGGAAGGCAGGAGTCCCAAAACCGAGCTGTGGATGCTGCCCCTACTGCTCCTTCCATGTCACTGTGATAGCTTTGCGCACTCAACCCTCCACTGCCCAACCTGAGCACAAGCTCCATAGCTTAAGCTCTGGCATCCCACTTGGCAGCTATGGAAGAAGGAAGCCAGCTTGTTCCCCAACTCTGGCAGGCAGGACACCCAAAACTGAGTTGTAGATGTTGCCCCTACTGGTCCTCCCAATGACCCAATGGGGCCAGGGCTCGGTACAGTAGTATCTGCACCCCCCTTTTGGCAGACCTGCCTGCACCCATAACTCTCTATTCTAGGGCCACCTAGAAACATTTGACGGTAGTTGGGCATCACTACAATAGATTCTCCTACAAACATGGCAGTTGTTGGCCATGGAGAAGGAAGGGGTAGCAGGCATCATGCCAGGATGCCAAACCTGAGCATAAGCTCTGCAACCGGAGCTCCAGCATCCCACCTAGTAGCTATTAAAGGGGAAGCCAGCTTGAGCCCCAACTCCAGCAGGCAGGAGTCCCAAAAACAAGCTGTGGATGCTGCCCCTACTGTTCCTCCCATGACCCAATGGGGCCAGGGCCCAGTACAGGGGTAGTATCAGCACCACCCCCCCCCCCCATCGGTAGCACTTCTTGCAACCATAGCCCTCCAATCTATGGCCGCCTAGAAACATTTAATGATGGTTAGCATTACTATAATCAATCCTTTTACAAATATGGCAGTTGGTGGCCATGGAGGAGGAGGGGGTAGCAGGCATCAGGCCTGGCTGCCCAACCTGAGCACAAGCTCTGCAACCCGAGCTCCAGCATCCCACCTGGTAACTATTGTAGGGGGAGCCAGTTCGAGCCCCAACTCCGGCAGGTAGGTGTCCCAAAACCGAGCTGTGGATGCTGCCCTTACTGATCCTCCCATTTCACTGTGATAGCTTTGCGCTCTCCACCCTCCACTGCCCAACCTGAGCCCAAGCTCCATAGCTTAAACTCTGACATCCCACTTGGCAGCTATGAAAGGGGGGATCAAGCTTGTCCCCCAACTCTGGCAGGCAGGAGTCACAAAACCGAGCTGTGGATGCTGCCCCTACTGTTCCTCCCATGACCCAATGGTGCCAGGGCCCAGTACAGTAGTACCTGCACCCCCCCTATTGGCACCTCTGCCTGCAACCATAACCCTCTAATCTAGGGCCGCCTAAAAACATTTAACGATGGTTGGCATAACTACAATAGATTCTCCTACAAACATTGCAGTTGGTGGCCATGGAGGAGGAAGGGGTAGCATCATGCACGGCTGCCCAACCTGAGCCCAAGCTCTAAAATCCCACCTCGGTGGCTATGAAAGGGGGGGTTGATATGAGCCCCAACTTCAATGACCAGGAATCCCCAAACTGAGCAGTGGATGTTGACACTGTTGGGCCCCTCTGCTGACCCCATGGGGCAATGTCCCGGTACAGGAGTAATGTCTTTACACCCTTGTTGGCAGCCCTGCCATCACCCATAACCCTCTAATATAGGGCTGCCTAGAAAGATTTGGGCATCACTACAATAGATCTTTCTACAAACATGGCAGTTGGTGGCCATTGAGGAGGAAGGGTTAGCCAGCACCATGCTTAGCTGCCCATCCTGAGTACAGGCTCCACAGCCCAAGCCCTAAAATCCACCTTGGGTGATATGGAAGGGGAAGTTGACTCGAGCCCCAACTCCGGCATGTAACAGTCCCCGAACATAGCTGCGGACCCAACGGGGCCAGGGCCTAGTACAGCAGTAGTGTTTTTACCCCCCTAATTGGTGGCCCTGCCTGCACCTATAATCTGGTGCTGCCTAGAATAATTTGATTGTGATTGGGCATCACTACAAAAGATCTTCCCACAAATATGGCAGATGGAGACCATGGAGTTGGAAAGGGTAGCTTTGTGGGTGCTGTCTGTTTCAGGGGGACAATAGTGACTGGCCACAACGATCCTTTCCAGCAATTCAATTTCCTCGGCTAGGCTAGAGAACACAACCAGGGGTCATGGAGGGGCCTACAATAATTTCCAATCTGCCCATAAACCATCATCCCTAACGTCTGAACTAGGGATGAGCCAAAATGTTTTATTTTCCCCAAATTTTTGTAAAAATCTGATTTTGGAAAAATTCATTGGAGTCAATGGGGAAGGTGAAACCAAAGAGGTAGGATTCTGATATTCTCCAAACATTTACTTTGGCTAGCTAATCCAGGTGCATGATTGATTCACCACCAGACCCCAAAGTGTATCTAGACCCAAGAACAAAAATATTGCAGATTACCGGTCCTTATTATTGCCTTCATTTTCCGGTTTTTCAGGCTTTCTTCCTCCTTATTTTCTCCCAGTGATCCTGCCAGTTACACACTTCCTGCCCTAGGGTGACAACGCTCGCTCACTGTATCTCTGGAGGAGTAGCATTGTCACCATAGGACAGGATTATAGATCTCCCCCAATCTCCTAATCCCCATAACATAGATGGAGATGTAGTTAGCAGTAGTGAGCTGAGCAGATCTAATAACACCACTTGAGATTTGCACAGGGAGTTGTCAGCACACTGGGTTTATGGCAGGATGGACAGGTTATTTTGCACTTATTGAAGAGATATAAGAGAATCAGAGACATAACTACAAGGGTTGCAGAGGTTGCAATTGCAACCGGGCCCCATGCTCCAGGGGGGCCTGTGCGGCTCCCCTGTACACCTGGATACCAGCTGTATACCAAAACACCAAAAAACTTGTGAAACTACTGACACCAGTGGGTGAACTTCCAGGATCACAAAGGTCACACTTGCGACCGGGCCCTGGCGCTCCACTACCGTGGGGTGGCCCCAAGATGGCAGGAAGGGGGCCCACTGCAGAACTTGTGAAAGGGTCCCTCTGCAGGACCATAAAAAAGGGCCCCCACAACAAAGAGAAAGGGCCCCAGGATCAGTGGGAAGAGCCCCAGGCTTGAAGGGAAGGACCCTGGCCAGGGGTCCAAGGGGGGGCCCTGAAGGTTCTAGTTAGGCCTCTGAAGAGAATACTTTCAATGAGAATAGTTCACAGACCAAAAGTGAGCCAATAAGAGAAGACCATTGTTGGGGTGTACGTAGACGTTAAGGCGGATTTTGGTGGGTTAAGGACTGGGCCTTTTCTGGCACTTTTTGTTTACATGTAACAATCAGTATTTTTTGCTAGAAACGTACTCAGAGCCCCCAAATATTATACATTTTTTTAAGAAGAGACCCTAAAGGATAAAATAGCGTTCGTTGGAATTTTTTATATCACACGCTATTTGCGCAACATTTTTTTAATGCAATTTTTTGGGGAAAAAATACACTTTAACCACTTTACCACCGGAGGATTTTGCTGTCTTACGTCCAGGCCACTTTTTGCGATTCGGCACTGTGCAACTTTAACTGACAATTGCGCGGTCGTGCAACGACATACCCAAACAAAATTTTATGTCCCTTTTTTTCCCACAAACAGAGGTTTCTTTTGGTGGTATTTGATCACCCGTGCGATTTTTACTTTTTGCGCTATAAACAAAAAAAGAGCGACAATTTTGAAAAAATAACAATATTTTTCACATTTTTTTATATGAAATTCCCCAAAAAAATGTAAAAAACAAAATTTTATTAAATTTTAGGCCAATTTATTTTCTGCTACATATGTTTGGTAAAAAAAAAATCACAATCAGCGGATTTTGATTGGTCTGCGCAAAAGTTATTGTGTTTACTAACTAAGGGAAATTTATGTCATTTTTATTGTTTTTTTTTTTAAACTAGTAATGGCGGCGATCTGCGATTTTTATTTTGCGGGACTGCGACATTGCAGCGGACAGATCGGACCCCTAACTGACATTTTTGACACTATTGGGGGGGGGGGGGGGTACCAGTGACATTACTACAGTAATCAGTGCTATACATATGCACTGTTACTGTAAAAATGACCCTGGGAGGGAAGGGGTTAACTTTATTAGTGATCAAGGGGTTAAGTGTGTCCCTAGGGGCGTGATTTTAACTGTGGGGGGGCGTGGCTTGTGATGTAACCACAGAGACATACGATCCTACATAGCAGGATCGTATGATCTCTGCAGTTACACCACGGAGAATGACAGACGGCTTTGTTTACATCAGCCGCCTGCCTTTCTCCCTCTGCAGCGGGAGATCGCGAGTGACCGGCGGACATCGGAGCCGCCGGTCACACGCGCGGGGATGGCAGTGAACGAGCAGGGGCTCGCCCTATATTGGCTCGTGGGCGAGTGACGTACCGGTACGTCACTTTGCCCAGAAGGGGCTGACTGCCGCCGTATATGTACTGGCGGCGGTCGGCAAGTGGTTAAGGTGGATTTTGGTGGGTTAAGGCCCAGGCTTTTTCTGGCACTTTTTGTTTACATGTAACAATCAGTATTTTTTTGCTAGAAACGTACTCAGAGCCCCCAAATATTATAAATTTTTTTAAGAAGAGACCCTAGAGGATAAAATAGCGTTCGTTGGAATTTTTTACCGTATATCACACGCTATTTGCGCACCGGTTTTTTAAATGCAATTTTTTGGGAAAAAATGCACTTTAATGAATTTAAATGCAAAAAATCACAATATATAACCCAATGTTTTGGTAAAAAATAAAAGATGATGTTACGCTGAAAAAATAGATACCCAACATGTCACGCTTTAAAATTGCGCGCGCTCGTGGAATGGCGACGAACTGCGATACTTAAAAATTTCCATAGGCGACGCTTTAACATTTTTTACAGGTTACCTGCTTAGAGTTACAGAGGAGATCTAGCGCTAGAATTATTGCTCTTGCTATACCATTCACGGCTATACCGCACATGTGTAAACACCGCTTACATATTCGTGAACAACTTACGCATGTGTTCACTTCTGCGCGCCAGGGATGGGGGAGCTTTAATTTTTTAAAATGTATTTTTATTTATTTTTTACACCCTTTAATTTTTTTTTTAATCACTTTTATTCCTATTACAAGGAATGTAAAACTATTTTTTTTATTCTATTTTTTCTTTTACACTGTACATTCATTTTTTTTGTAATCAACTTTATTGCTATCACAAGGGATGAACAACATTCCTTGTGATAGCATGGGCTGTGACAGGTCCTCTTTATGGAGAGATCTGGGGTCTATATGACCCCATATCTCTCGTATATCTTTAAAAGCAAAAGATAAAAAATAATAATAATAATCTTTTGCTTAAAAAAAAAAAAAAAAAAAAATTGTTTACTTCCACTCTAGACAGGAAGTGACATTGTGACGTTGCTTCGGTCCTCTTAGAACAGTAATGGGGAACCTTGGCACCCCAGATGTTTTGGAACTACATTTCCCATGATGCTCAACTACACTGCAGAGTGCATGAGCATCATGGGAAATGTAGTTCCAAAACATCTGGGGTGCCAAGGTTCGCCATTACTGTACCTAGATCATAGCAGTGATCAGAGACGATCTGGTCTCTCCTTACCTCTGTGGCTTGCCATGCAAACTGTCGGATAGTTTCCCGGGCTCGCAGGTAAGAACGGTAAGCCCAAGAAGCACCGGTAAGCGGCATGAGGATGGGGGGAGGGAGGGGGAGGGAGGCCCCCCTCCCCCTCCCTCTGCTTCTAATCCCTCTGCTTCTAATTCCTCTGCTTCTAATCCCTTTGCTTCTAAAATCAATCCAAAGGCTTATCAGCCGCTCGGATTGCTTTTATAAGAAAAAGAATCGCCGACTGAAAAAAAAAAAAAATTACTGGGGTTATGGTTGATAGCTTTAGCCATTACCCTGGTAAACCACATCAAAACTGCAACATATATATATATATACATTGTATGTATGGCAGTCTTGAAGTGGTTAAGGGTACAATGAGAATTAGATGGCTCCTGAGGGTTACAGAAGCTCCCTTCACCTATCCTGGAGCCCCCAACTATAAAAAGATTGAATAGTTTTTCCCAAACTAATGTCACCTAAGAAGCTCCAGTGATTGAATGTGATGGATCATTCAATACTCTGAGAAATATCCTTCAGTGTGAACAGACAAACATTCCACATGGAAGTGACGATGGTCTGAGTTCACCATTTCGAGGTCTGAGCATGCAATGTAGAAATCTTCCCGACACAACATCAGCCGTATTGTACTGGATGACGGATTTGTTGAGCATTTGATTCCTGTACACACAAGTTTATAATATTACATATTCATAACAAGCACCACTTATGAGGCATTGTCTGCCCCCCCCGGGCTATGTGCCGGCCATGACTCAACCCAAAACAGAACGGCTGGAAGTCCACGACTACAACTACAATGATCGTTGTCTTCTATGCCAGTAACTTCTCAGTAAGTTTCCATTTTCTATATAGATCTTTATATCACTAGAGGGGTCCCCAGCTGGAGGAAGGAGGTCCTGATTCCTCTATATAGATCTTTATATCACTAGAGGGGTCACCAGCAGGAGGAAGGAGGTCCTGATTCCTCTATATAGATCTTTATATCACTAGAGGGATCACCAGCAGGAGGAAGGAGGTCCTGATTCCTCTATATAGATCTTTATATCACTAGAGGGGTCATCATCAGGAGGAAGGAGGTCCTGATTCCTCTATATAGATCTTTATATCACTAGAGGGGTCATCATCAGGAGGAAGGAGGTCCTGATTCCTCTATATAGATCTTTATATCACTAGAGGGGTCACCAGCAGGAAGAAGGAGGTCCTGATTCCTCTATATAGATCTTTATATCACTAGAGGGGTCATCATCAGGAGGAAGGAGGTCCTGATTCCTCTATATAGATCTTTATATCACTAGAGGGGTCATCATCAGGGGGAAGGAGGTCCTGATTCCTCTATATAGATCTTTATATCACTAGAGGGGTCACCAGCAGGAGGAAGGAGGTCCTGATTCCTCTATATAGATCTTTATATCACTAGAGGGGTCACCAGCAGAGATGTATAGTAACTAAGTAGAACTATTTCACTACTGTACTTAAGTACGGAAAGGCGGTATCTGTACTTTCCTGGAGTAGAATTTTTTTCTCCTACTTCCACTTTTACTTCACTACATTTTTTCGATGATTTCAATACTTCTACTCCGATATTTTTTTTTGTGCTGCATAGTTACTCGTTACAATTATAAAAATGACCACTGCCAGAACAGTAGATGGCAGGTTTCATGAAGCTCAAAACATGTGTATTATCAGCGCATACGAAAATAAATGCTACTGTATGTATAAATAAAAGCTGCATTTTAAATAATAAAAAACAATATGATGTTGAAACGTTTGACTTCTTTCTTTAATAACTACATAACACAGTACTTGTACTTTTACTTTCAGTACTTGAGTAGCAAAATTTTTAAAAAAACTACTTGCAATACTTAAGTACAAAAAATGTTGAATACTTTTGTACTTCTACTCAAGTCACTTTTTGATCGAGCACTTCCACTTCTACTCAAGTCACTTTTTGATCGAGCACTTGTACTTTTACTCAAGTATGGGTTTCGAGTACTTTATACAACTCTGGTCACCAGTAGGAAGAAGGAGGTCCTGATTCCTCTATATAGATCTTTATATCACTAGAGGGATCACCAGCAGGAGGAAGGAGGTCCTGATTCCTCTATATAGATCTTTATATCACTAGAGGGGTCACCAGCAGGAGGAAGGAGGTCCTGATTCCTCTATATAGATCATTATATCACTAGAGGGGTCACCAGCAGGAGGAAGGAGGTTCTGATTCCTCTATATAGATCTTTATATCACTAGAGGGATCACCAGCAGGAGGAAGGAGGTCCTGATTCCTCTATATAGATCATTATATCACTAGAGGGGTCACCAGCAGGAGGAAGGAGGTCCTGATTCCTCTATATAGATCTTTATATCACTAGAGGGATCACCAGCAGGAGGAAGGAGGTCCTGATTCCTCTATATAGATCTTTATATCACTAGAGGGATCACCAGCGGGAGGAAGGAGGTCCTGATTCCTCTATATAGATCTTTATATCACTAGAGGGATCACCAGCAGGAGGAAGGAGGTCCTGATTCCTCTATATAGATCACACATGTCAAACACAAGGCCCGCGGGCCGAATCCGGCCCTCCAGGCCTTATCAAGTGGCCCTCGCATCCAGTTCTGCAGCCAGAACATGGTGAAACTCCACTCTACCACCTCCGGCTCTGGCCCTCCGCTCCCCGCTGTCACGTGCAAACACAGCAGTAACAGATCCCTGCACACACTAATGGCAGGGACAGATCTCCAGAAGCTGAGAGAGAGAATGACCTCTTTGTACGCGGCTCTGCCTCGCCTTTCACAGGTAGGTACAAGAGCCAGGCCAGGTAGAAGAGAGAGATGCAATAAAGCTTTGGGAGGGTTGGGTTGTACCCCTAAACCCTACACTCTGTACCTAATGCACTCCTGAACTCTGTATGTAGCGCACCCCACATACAACTGGCCCTTTGAGGGCAATCATACTGCTTATGCTTATTGATGAAATTGAGTTTGACACCCCTGATATAGATCTTTATATTACTAGAGGTGGGGCAAACATAGATCTACAATCAATCGATCTCTCTCTCTATGATCAGTAGGGATGAGATCAGGGCTTTTATTGGAGGACACTCATTGTTCCTCTAAATCAAGCTGGTCACACCATGTCTTTATGGAGGTGGCTTTGTACACAGGGACACAGTCATGCTGGAACAGAAAAGGATCTTCACCAGACTGTGACCACAATGCACACCCTGTATTATCAGTCTGCTTTGTATTATAATATTATACGAAGCAGATGTGTGAAAATTGTATATTTGACTCCGTCACCCAATAAAAATATTCAATCATTAAAAATAACACACATTTAAGCAGTTTAACAAATGTTCCCCCATCAGACAGAGATGACTCTGGGATGATGTCACTGGGAGTCACACCAGGAGTAACGCGATCCGTCTGGGGTGCCCCTGCGTGTCTCATCACCGAGGGGTTAATGTGGCCCTAGAGGCAGAGGATAGCGGCGGTCGCACACCTGCTGCCAGACTCCAGTGATGTATCTATAGCCCACAGCTGTATATACACATATTGACAGCTATAGACCATGATGATGTGTATACCCGGGGCCAAAACCCTGACCTCCAGGATGCTCTCTAGCACTTTATACGTCACTATGAGGAGCCATTGGAGGACACAATGCACTCAGCCTGCTATCAGATTGTGGAAATGGGACCAACTTAGATTATATTGTAAGATTGGCCATAGGCAGTACGGTCATTTCCAGATACGTCTCAATATCGAGGACTGCTTGCAATTATTTGGCTGCTTTAGTTTTTATATAACCACTTTGCCGCTGCTCACTAGAGCTCTACTGCGGCAAAGTGGCTCTTGTAGGTCTGACGACGTAGACCTACGTCGGCAGACACTCCCCCTTCTTGGCGGCGCGCGCGCGCCGCCGGAGGCTCGCTCCCGCTGTATTCAGTCACAGCGGGAGTCGGGTCAGGGGAGGAGCGGCGGTGATCACCACCACTCTTCCCCGATTGCCGGGGAATCGAGTGTGGAGATCCGCCCGCTTGTGTAAACAGAGCGGGCAGATCTCCTAAGTGACAGACAGGGTCAGATTGCAGGGTTCAGCATAGCTGAACCTGCGATCTGTCCCTGTGTCACTCAGTCACCTCCCCCCCCACACATGTCAGTAAGCACCAGGCATACATTAACCCCTCCCTCTCCAATAAAATTAACCCCTTCCCTGCCAGTGTCATTTTTACAGTAACAGTGCATATATATATAGCACTGATTACTGTAGTAATGTCACTGGTACCCCCAAAGTGTCAGTCAAGGGTCCGATCTGTCCGCCGCAATGTCGCAGTCCCGCAAAAAAAATCGCAGATCGCCGCCATTACTCGTTAAAAAAAAAACACCAAAAACGACAGAAATCTTTCCCGTAGTTAGTAAACGCAATAACTTTTGCGCAAATCAAAATACGCTTATTGCGATTTTTTTTTACCAAAAATATGTAGCAGAAAACAAATTGGCCTAAAATGATAAAAAATTTTGATTTTTACATTTTTTTGGGGGGAATTTCATATAAAAAAAATGTGAAAAATATTGTTATTTTTTCAAAATTGTCGCTGTTTTTTTGTTTATAGCGCAAAAAGTAAAAATCACACAGGTGATAAAATACCACCAAAAGAAAGATCTGTTTGTGGGTAAAAAAAAGGACGTAAATTTCGTTTGGGTACGGCGTTGCATGACCGCGCAATTGTCAGTTAAATTCGCACAGTGCCGAATCACAAAAAGACGTAAGACAGCAAAATCCTCCGGTGGTAAAGTGGATAAAAGTGTATACAATCAGCGCAGTGATAACCAAAAATACGTGAATCCAAAATCAAAAATTGCTACTAAACGTCAATAGTTTTTTCATCACACCATACAGACTTCATTTACATAAAGATGTAGCGCAGAATCGTAATTATAATTAATCACACCACCTAAAAATATGTGAATTCTTCCATAATCCTTCCTTCTTTTTCCACCACCCAGTGCTGTAATATACACTCACCGGCCCCTTTATTAGGTACACCTTGCTAGTACCGGGTTGGACCCCCTTTTGCCTTCATTCTTCGTGGCATAGATTCAAAAAGGTGTTGGAAACGTTCCTCAGAGATTTTGCTCCATAGCGACATATAAGCATCACGCAGTTGCTGTAGATTTGTCGGCTGCACATCCATGATGAGAATCTCCTGTTCCACCATAACCCAAAGGTGCTCTATTGGATGAGATGTGGTGAGTGTGGAGGCCATTGGAGGACAGTGACCTGATCTGGTGAGTGTGGAGGTCATTGGAGGACAGTGACCTGATCTGGTGAATGTGGAGGCCATTGGAGTACAGTGACCTGATCTGGTGAGTGTGGAGGTCATTGGAGGACAGTGACCTGATCTGGTGAGTGTGGAGGTCATTGGAGGACAGTGACCTGATCTGGTGAGTGTGGAGGCCATTGGAGGACAGTGACCTGATCTGGTGAGTGTGGAGGCCATTGGAGTACAGTGACCTGATCTGGTGAGTGTGGAGGCAATTGGAGTACAGTGACCTGATCTGTTGAGTGTGGAGGTCATTGAAGGACAGTGACCTGATCTGGTGAGTGTGGAGGCCATTGGAGGACAATGACCTGATCTGGTGAGTGTGGAGGCAATTGGAGGACAGTGACCGGATCTGATGAGTGTGGAGGCCATTGGAGTACAGTGACCTGATCTGGAGAGTGTGGAGGCCATTGGAGTACAGTGACCGGATCTGGTGAGTGTGGAGGCCATTGGAGTACAGTGACCTGATCTGGTGAGTGTGGAGGCAATTGGAGGACAGTGACCGGATCTGATGAGTGTGGAGGCCATTGGAGTACAGTGACCTGATCTGGAGAGTGTGGAGGCCATTGGAGTACAGTGACCGGATCTGGTGAGTGTTGAGGCCATTGGAGTACAGTGACCGTATCTGGTGAGTGTGGAGGCCATTGGAGGGCAGTGACCTCATTGTCATGGTGAAGAAACCAGTGGTGAGATGATTGGAGCTTTGTGACATGGTGCATTATCCTGCTGGAAGGAGCCATCAGAAGATGGGTACACTGCCTGCTTGATTGCATATACACTCACCAGCCCCTTTATTAGGTACACCTTGCTAGTACCGGGTTGGACCCCCTTTTGCCTTCATTCTTCGTGGCATAGATTCAACAAGGTGTTGGAAACGTTCCTCAGAGATTTTGGTCCATAGAGATATAATAGCAGCACAGAGTTGTTGCGGATTTGTTGGCTGCACATCTATGATGCCAATGTCTCATTCCACCATACCCCAAAGGTGCTCTATTGCATGAGATGTGGTGAGTGTGGAGGCCATTGGAGTACAGTGACCGGATCTGGTGAGTGTGGAGGCCAGTGGAGTACAGTGACCGGATCTGGTGAGTGTTGAGGCCATTGGAGTACAGTTACCGTATCTGGTGAGTGTGGAGGCCATTGGAGGGCAGTGACCTCATTGTCATGGTGAAGAAACCAGTGGTGAGATGATTGGAGCTTTGGGACATGGTGCATTATCCTGCTGAAAGGAGCCATCAGAAGATGGGTACACTGCCTGCTTGATTGCATATACACTCACCAGCCCCTTTATTAGGTACACCTTGCTAGTACCGGGTTGGACCCCCTTTTGCCTTCATTCTTCGTGGCATAGATACAACAATGTGTTGGAAACATTCCTCAGAGATTTTGGTCCATAGTGACATGATAGCAGCACAGAGTTGTTGCGAATTTGTTGGCTGCACATCCATGATGCCAATGTCTCGTTCCACCATAACCCAAAGGTGCTCTATTGGATAAGATGTGGTGAGTGTGGAGGCCATTGGAGTACAGTGACCTGATCTGGAGATTGTGGAGGCCATTGAAGGACAGTGACCTGATCTGGTGAGTGTGGAGGCCATTGGAGGACAGTGACCTGATCTGGTGAGTGTGGAGGCCATTGGAGGACAGTGACCGGATCTGGTGAGTGTGGAGGACATTGGAGGACAGTGACCTGATCTGGAGAGTGTGGAGGCCATTGGAGGACAGTGACCGGATCTGGTGAGTGTGGAGGCCATTGGAGGACAGTGACCTGATCTGGTGAGTGTGGAGGCCATTGGAGTACAGTGACCTCATTGTCATGGTGAAGAAACCAGTGGTGAGATGATTGGAGCTTTGTGACATGGTTCATTATCCTGCTGAAAGGAGCCATCAGAAGATGGGTACACTGCCTGCTTGATTGCATATACACTCACCAGCCCCTTTATTTGGTACACCTTGCTAGTACCGGGTTGGACCCCCTTTTGCCTTCATTCTTCGTGGCATAGATACAACAAGGTGTTGGAAACATTCCTCAGAGATTTTGGTCCATAGTGACATGATAGCAGCACAGAGTTGTTGCGAATTTGTTGGCTGCACATCCATGAGGCCAATGTCTCGTTCCACCATAACCCAAAGGTGCTCTATTGGATGAGATGTGGTGAGTGTGGAGGCCATTGGAGGACAGTGACCTCATTGTCATGGTGAAGAAACCAGTGGTGAGATGATTGGAGCTTTGTGACATGGTGCATTATCCTGCTGGAAGGAACCATCAGAAGATGGGGACACTGTAAAGGGATGGACATGGTCAGCAACAATACTCAGCTAGGCCGTGGCATTTAAACAATGCTAAGTTGGCACTAAGGGGCCCAAAGTGTGCCAAGAATATATCCCCCACACCATTACACCACCACCAGCCTGAAACGTTGGGGCAAGGCAGGATGGATCCATGCTTTCATGTTGTTTACCTCAAATTTTGACCCTACCATCTGAATGTTGCAGCTGAAATTGGGACTCATCAGACCAGGCAACGTTTTTCCAATCTTCTATTGCCCAATTTTGGTGAGCCTGTGCGAAATGCAGCCTCAGTTTGCTGTTCTTGGCTGACAGGAGTGGCACTCGGTGTGGTCTTCTGCTGTTGTAGCCCATCTGCGTCAAGGTTCAATGTGTTGTACGTTCAGAGATGATATTCTGCATACCTTGGGTTTAACAAGTGGTTATTTGAGTTGCTGTTGCCTTTCTATCATCTGGAATCAGTCTGCCCATTCTCCTCTGACCTCTGACATCAACAAGGCATTTTCCCCCACACAACTGCCGCTCACTGGATATTTTCTCATTTTCCCATCATTCTCTGTAAACCCGAGAGATGGTTGTGTGTGAAAATCCCAGAAATACTCAGACCAGCCCGTCGTGTGCCAACAATCATACTACAATCAAAGTCACGTAAATCCCCTTTCCTTCCCATTCTGATGCTCATTTTGAACTTCGGCAAATCGTCTTCACTATGTCTAGATGTCTAAATGCATTGAGTTGCTGCCATGTGATTGGCTGATTAGCAATTTGGGTTACCAGGCAATTTTTCAGGTGTACCTAATAAAGTGGCCGGTTAGTGTATGTGCTCACCTTCCAAACTGGACCCCAATATCAATCAAGGTCATATGGGCATACTGTGTATCCTTATAAAAAAGAATGCATTGACCGTTCCACCATTGTCTTCCCCTCCAACTACCACAACTCCACTCTCATAGATACAGATACATGCAACCAAAAAAAAAAAAAAAAAAATGAAAATAAATATAGTGCTCTCCATACCGAGGGATACGAAAGAAATCGGACTAAATTGCACTCAAATTGTAATATTATTTACATGCAAATGTACAATCCTTAAAAAATTCTTCATGTTTCATATATATATAACCACTCGGTGCAAACCTGGCTGCTCAACTTCTCAAGTGGACCCCACTATTTATATTAGGGTCATAAAGGTATAGGTTAAACCTTCCAAAACGATATATCCTTCACCTTCACTCCTCTTTCATACTCCCCTTTTTCCACAGCACGGCACTCATATACCAGGCCACATGTAAACACAGAAAAAGGACCAATAGTGTACTCAGCTTAAAACCACACTTTATTAAAACCAATAATAATCCACTCACATTAAAAAAGCACCCAAAGTGCTGTGTACTGCGCTATACAAACATCACATCAGATTGAACTGAAATGTGAGCACTGACAGGCTGACCCCCCACCCCTTCAACCTCTGCAGCAATGCTGGCAGCACTCATATGTCTATTTTCCCAACCTCTGGATATGACGCTGAGCACGTGCACTCAACTTCTTTGGTCGACCATGGCGAGGCCTGTTCTGAGTGGAACCTATCCTGTTAGACCGCTGTATGGTCTTGGCCACCGTGCTGCAGCTCAGTTTCAGGGTCTTGGCAATCTTCTTATAGCCTAGGCCATCTTTAGGTAAAGCAACAATTCTTTTTTTAAGCTCCTCAGAGAGTTCTTTGCCATGAGGTGCCATGTTGAACCTCCAGTGACCAGTATGAGAGAGTGAGAGCGATAACACCAAATTTAACACATCTGCTCCCCGTTCACATTTGAGACCACATGACACCGGGGAGGGAAAATGGCTAATTGTGCCTAATTTGGACATTTTCACTTAGGGGGTGTACTCACTTTTGTTGCCAGCGGTTTATACATTAATGGCTGCGTATTGAGTTATTTTGAGGGGACAGCAAATTTACACTGTTATACAAGCTGTACACTCACTACTTTACATTGTAGCAAAGTGTTATTTCTTCAGTGTTGTCACATGAAAAGATAGAATAAAATATTTACAAAAATGTGAGGGGTGTACTCACTTTTGTGAGATAATGTAGATTTGACAGGTACCGACTCTTAATTCCGCTCGGGCTGCCTAGGTGGATCGAGCGGAAGTTCTCCTCTCCCCCTCCTTCCCTGCATTCTTAGGGAAATGTCACAGGTCCCAGAAGATTGCCCCTCCACTCAGGACGTGCAGTGAAGCCGCAAGCTGTCAAAGCCGAGTGCCCACACTAGAGATGCTGGCGCCATGGGGAGAAGAGGGAGAGAAGCGAGGCTCCCACCTGCCCACACTAGAGATGCCAGCGCATTGGGGAGAAGGGGGAGAGAACCAATGCTCCCACCGGTCCACACTAGAGATGCTGGTGCCGTAGGGAGAAGAGGGAAAGAACTGAGGTTCCCACTGGCCCACACTAGAGATGCTGACGCCATGTGGCGAAGGGGGAGAGAACCGAGACTCCCACCGGCCCACTCTAGAGATGCCAGTGCTGTGGGGAGAAGGGGGAGAGAACCAAGGCTCCCACTGGCCCACACTAGAGATGCCGGTGCCATGGGGAGAAGGGGGAGAGAACCAAGTCTCCCACTTGCCCAAACTAGAGATGCCGGTGCCGTGGGGAGAAGGGGGAGAGAACCAAGGCTCCCACTGGCCCACACTAGAGATGCCGGCGCTGTGGGGAGAAGGGGGAGAGAACCGAGACTCCCACCGGCCCACTCTAGAGATGCCGGTGCCGTGGGGAGAAGGGGGAGAGAACCAAGGCTCCCACTGGCCCACACTAGAGATGCCGGCGCCGTGGGGAGAAGGGGGAGAGAACCAAGGCTCCCACTGGCCCACACTAGAGATGCCGGCACTGTGGGGAGAAGGGGGAGAGAACCAAGGCTCCCACTGGCCCACACTAGAGATGCCGGCGCCGTGGGGAGAAGGGGGAGAGAACCAAGGCTCCCACTGGCCCACACTAGAGATGCCGGCACTGTGGGGAGAAGGGGGAGAGAACCAAGGCTCCCACTGGCCCACACTAGAGATGCCGGCGCCGTGGGGAGAAGGGGGAGAGAACCAAGGCTCCAACTGGCCCACACTACAGCTGCCGGCGCCGTGGGGAGAAGGGGGAGAGAACCGAGACTTCCACTGGCCCACACTAGAGATTCCGGCGCCGTGGGGAGAAGGGGGAGAAAACCGAGGCTCCCACCGACCCACACTAGAGATGCCGGTGCCATGGGGAGAAGGGGGAGAGAACCAAGGCTCCCACTGGCCCACACTAGAGATGCCGGCACTGTGGGGAGAAGGGGGAGAGAACCAAGGCTCCCACTGGCCAAAGCTAGAGATGCCGGCACTGTGGGGAGAAGGGGGAGAGAATCAAGGCTCCCACTGGCCCACACTAGAAATGCCGGCGTCGTGGGGAGAAGGGGGAGAGAACCAAGGCTCCCACTGGCCCACACTAGAGCTGCCGGCGTTGTGGGGAGAAGGGGGAGAGAACCAAGACTTCCACTGGCCCACACTAGAGATGCCGGCACCATGGGGAGAAGGGGGAGAGAACCAAGGCTCCCACTGGCCCACACTAGAGATGCCGGTGCCGTGGGGAGAAGGGGGAGAGAACCGAGGCTCCCGCCGGTCACATCGCTGGATCATGGGACAGGTGAGTGTGTGTTTATTACACTTTTTGTAGCTGCTGACTTTTAATAAACATAAAAATGGGTGGAACTCCGCTTTCAGTACCATCAGGTGAGCATTACAAGCACAGAACAGAGAGATATTATTGTAGATCATCTTCAGGGTAATACCTATTTGCCTGTCACCGTCCTAAGGGGTCTATTTGTCAGCATTCCCTCCCAAGAGTCACACAGCATTTACCCAAGATTCACCCATTTTCCTAATTGAATCCTTTGGGAAAAATGTGACTCTTGAATGTAAACACAGATAAACAGACCTCTAAACACCCATTCATATGATATCTGAGCGTCTTGTAGCTTGAAGCTCAAAGCTCGAAAACGCTCAACACCCCAAGCCCCATTAAGTGTCCCTGTTCAGATCTGAGCTACAAATTCTGATTGGACCCTCTGCACACTGCTACACCCTTCCCAGCAAACTATGCAATGAAAAACAGGGATATTTAGTTCACATACATCACAATACTTGTTTATTTGTAAGATGTATATATAAATTATATATATCAAGTTGACCGCGCTCAAAAAACACCAAGAATTGTGATAAACAGTGCTTATAAAGTCCCACTAGGATATCTCACTATTCCCAAACAATGAAATAGTAGACAATTTTCTCCAAGACACTCCACTCCAGAAATCACTCGTGGGTTCAAAGATTCCTTCCTTCACCGACAATCACATGCACACAGGCCACTAGAATTATAGTGGGAGAAAGAACAGACTAAGCAGCCAGAATATTTATGAAGCTCCAGCCAATCCCTGGGGAAGTGTGCCTAGTAGCTGGCTGGAGAGCCCATAAATGGTCTAAGGCCTGAGGCAAAGAGAGAGAGTTCCTAGGTTCAGTATTGCTGGAGGAGACTCCAGTGCAGGGGCTCTGCCCCTGGGGCAGGATTACTGAAGGTGCTGTTTAGAAGACATTGAGTTCCCAGCTGAAGCTTTAGCTGGGGGACTTATTCGCTAAGCCTGGCCCTGGAGTCAGTTTGGGTCTGGAGAAGCTCACTGGAGATTGCCAGGAAGAAGTTGGGCTTGTGTTGGAGACCTTGCTGAACTGACTGGATTGGTCACTGGTCCTGGGTAGGTATTCATGTGGGCAAAAAGGAAGGACTGTCTTCCAGTGGATAGTGACCAGTGATGGATGGGCCCTCTTGGGGATTGGGCTGCTGCCTTTTCTGTGCAACCTTATGGTCGTTTCAGCATGTAGACTTGGATTAAAAGGAAAGGAGCGCCCGGTGTCCACAGAAATGCAACTTCAAAAGTATGGTTCATAGGAGTTTAGCAACAACATACATCAAGCCAATGATTTTCAGGGGAATAGACTACCCCTTCTTCAGGACTGTTGCTGCGTATTATTTAATAGGAACAATTCCCATGAATGGTTATGTTGGATTGAGGTTTCAGAAACCAGGTTGGCAGGATTTCAGCTTTAGTTGAATAGGAGTCTATTCCCCTGAAAGGCATTGTTTGATGTACTTATCCAACTGTCTTATGGTGGTGTCTGTGTCTCCCTCACTGAAGAGTGCCCTGTGGATATAGGAAAGCAGAAACCGATGATGCTGTGGCATTGTGACTAAAACAACCTGAGTGCGGAACCCTAGTGACCATGTTTAGATCTTAGTTCCTAGAAGGAAGACATAGTCACCATAGCAGGAGAGAGTCAGCGCATGCGCAGTGTGCACATTAGAAGACTCCCCAAAAAGTTCAGCTTATCAGTTTTTGGGGTATCCTATGTTCCTTTCACCCCATCCAAATTCAACATTACAATAAAAGCCTAAAAAGACATCCCTAGGCTGTTCCATTCAACCATTCAAAGTAGAGGAAATGCTGTGTGCCTGGCTGTGTGTGCACTAATTGAGGGGAAAAGTGTAATTTCACCAGCGGCTCTTTAGGGAGTCCGCTACACAAGTCTATGTGGCCAAAAACCTGCTTGTATGGTACTTCACTTGTACAAAAAAATGCAAAAAACGCACAAAATAACCCTCAAAATCGCTTACATATGCTGTGCTCAAGTGCAAATTGGGACTAAATGTCTCGTTTAGTTGATTTTAAATAATTAAAAAAGATACAATGTTTATAAAAGGTTGCCGAAAAAAGTGGTAACAGTTAAAAACTGTTGACAAAAAGAGCATTTACATCTCCTTGGGGAAGATCCCTTTCTCCGGCTTCCCTCTATAAAAATAATGATTTAAGCTGAGTTTAAGGTGGTGTAAATTCTTGGTGAACGTTTCAGCGAGGAAAAAAAAAAAAAGGAGGGAGAAGCCTCTAAATTGCCAAATTATGATAATATAATTATACAGCTTGCTACTTTCCGTGCGCCTGGTCTCCCTCTGTATATATATATTTTCTCTCAGGCTCTGAACTGTCTCTTCCAGTTCTCTTGCTCAGTCCCCCCCCCCCTCCCTCTCACGCTCACCTGTCTGGTATGTTAATGATAGTTTTAACATTCCTCCCAAATCCTTCTTTAATCCTACAGGTCTCAAATGCCCCCCCTCCCCATCGGCTGATTCAGCCTGGGGGGCAATTTGCAAACACAAAACTTTTCCATGCAAAGATCAGCAGGGTTGCCGGGCAGAGGGAGGGATAATCCGAGGGTCTCAGTCAAGGATAGACTTAATGGAAGGAGGTCTTTGACAAGGTGTAGAGATAATACCAAGGTCTATGAAAGATGGATAGTTAATGCCAAGGTCTCTTGAGTATCTGGAAGGTGGAAGGTTAATGTAGGTGTCTCTACAATGTGCAGAGTTAGTAGCAGGGCCTTTGGAAAGTAGTGAGATAATAATAGTCTTTCTGGTAGGGGGAAGTGAAAATCAGAGTCTTTGGGAAGGGTACAAGGTAATACCTGGGTTTGTAGAAGAAAAAAACGTTTATTACAAGTTCTCTGTAACTATTGGGGTGCCCAGAAGGGGTTAATACCGGTGTTTCTGGACATAAAATTGTTCAGGTTGGTGGAAGGGGTTAATACTGGGTTTTGGAACTAGACTTTAACAAGTTTGAGAGCCAAAGCTCCCCTAGAACCCATGAGTGTGAATCAGTGCACCCAAAGATCAGTAACTGTGTGGCCATTTATGAACACAATAGTTTACTCTTGTAGTTTTCTGAAAAGTGGAGAATTAATAATAGGCTCTCTGGTAGGTGAAGAGAAATCGGTAGGGATTTGGAACTAGCCTAAACACGTTTGAGAGCCAAAGCTCCCCTAGACACCCATGAGAGTGAGTCAGCGCATCCAAAGATCAGTAATTGTTTGGTCATTTATGAACACAATAGTTTGAGGAGTGGGTGCAGGTTGTTGACTCTTGTAGTTTTCTGAAAAGTGGCGAATTAATAACAGGCTCTCTGGTAGGTGAAGAGAAATTGGTAGGGTTTTAGAACTAGCCTACAGTCTGAAGTTTGCAAACCAAAGCTCCCCTAGACGACATGAGTGGAAGTGCATCCAAAGACCAGCAAATGTGTGTCCATATGTGAAGACAATAGTTTGAGGAGTGGGTGCAGGTTGTTGACTCTTGTAGTTTTCTGAAAAGTGGAGAATTAATAATAGGCTATCTGGTAGGTGAAGAGAAATTGGTAGGGTTTTGGAACTAGCCTACAGAAATTTGCAAACCAAAGCTCACCTAGACGACATGAGTGGAAGTGCATCCAAAGACCAGCAAATATGTGTCCATATATGAACACAATAGTTTGAGGAGTGGGTGCAGGTTGTTGACTCTTGTAGCTTTCTGAAAGGTGGAGAGTGAAAAATAGACTCTCTGGTGGAAGAGCAAAAAGCAGGGACTTGAGGAAGGGTAAAGATTAATTATAAGGTTTCTAGAAGACATTTTAATTCAAGGTTTGTTGATATTATGGCGACTGAAAAGGTTAATGCCAGGGTTAGTGGAAGGGAAAGGAAATAATCCTGGGTCTTGAAGCCAGGTTAATCCCCTTTGAGAAGCAAAGCTCCCCAAGAACACATAGGTGAATGTCACTGCTCTCAAATAAATTAGGGGATAGGTTAAGGTTGTTGATTCTTGTAGTTTACTGGAAGTTAGAGAGCTAATAGTAAGCTCTTTGGTAAGTGTAGAGTATATTTTTTGGCCTCTTGGAAGATTATGAGTCAATATCAAGTTTGCTAGAAGCAGGGAAGTTTGATACTGCTAGAAGCAGGGAAGTTTGATACTGCTAGAAGCAGGGGAGTTTGATACAAGGTTTCTGTTATTATTAGTTAAAAATTGCAGTGTTTCTGAATGGAAAGGGGTTATTTTCCAGGTTAATGGAAGGTAAATGGGTTTATACTGGGTTTGCAACTGGACTACACACCTTTGAAAAGAAAAGCTGTCTTAGAACCCAAGTGAGTGGAAGTCAGTGAATCCAAAGATTAGAAAATGTTTGTTGCCATTCATGAATAGAATAATTTGGGAAGTCACTGTAGGTAGTTTGTAGTTTTATGGAAGCTGGAGAGTTAATTATGTGTTCTCCGGTACGTAATTAGCAAATTGCAAGGTCTTAAGGAAGGGTAAGTGTTAAGACCAGAGTTTTTACAAGGAAGGTTAATACAATGTTGTTGAGATTAGGGTGACTGAAAGCTATTATTTACCAGATCCAGTGGAAGAGAAAGGCGGTAACCCTGTGTTTTAAAAACTGGACTAAACAACCTTTGAGAAGCAAAGCTCCCCTAGAACACATAGGTGAATGTCACCTCACTCAGGATAATCTGGGGGATTATCTGGTGGATGGATTAAGGTTCTGGACTCTTTTAGTTTTCTGGAAGTTACAGAGTTAATTACAGGTTCTCTGGTAGGTGAAGAGTAAATAGCTGGGTCTTCCTGAAGGGTAAAAGCTAATGCCAGGGTATCTCGAAGGAAGAATGTTAGTGTAACCAGGTGCTGGGATACAGCAATATGGTGATAGAGACATTATCCTTTATTCTTCTCTCACTCTACTGAGATACTGATATTATGCTGCACCATCTTCCTTCGGCCAGCAGGAAGCCAAGCAAGCCCATAGACCTCTATCAGGAGCGCTGAGAATCTTGGGAGTTGTAGTTTGAGACGGCAGCCATATAATAGCTTTCCAGTAATGATTACACTACACATCCCAATATGCACTGTGTGCAGCAGGGTATGCTAGTCCTAGACCCACTGGGTTCATACCCAGTGGGTCTAGGACCAGCATCGCCGCCATAAATGCGCTCTTGCAGTATAGGTCTAAAACTCACTAGGTTAAACTTTACTACTGCTCACTTGAGGTGGCCTTGCTACTGTTATGCTAATCTGGACACCAAACGTCATATTTTGCCTACTCCTTACTATTAATCATTTTTGTTTGGCAATTGTGTTATTACCATTGTTAATTCATTTTATGCTTGCCTAGTTAATAATCAAATTGGGTGACAATATATTAAGTGTGCATTTACTGCCTGGTTTGATGCCTGTGTTCTTTGATATTACACTATTATTGAGTAGTACTAAATATTACTTTAAGTGATTTCCTATAATATTGTAGGTTGGTACACTCAACCCGGTGTGTCAGAGGGGCTGAGGTACTTGAGAAGCTTGAGGCAAAGAACAGAGGACTCATCCTATCCAGTGGCTTCTACTGGGGTAGAGCTATATTTGGAACAATGTTCTTGACGTTAAGGTAACCAAAAGAGGCTTATACTGCAGATAGTGGGAAGAAAAGAGGCTAGTCCTGTGTTTTGGAATTGGACTGAACCCCTTTGAAGACAAAGTTCCCCTAGAACACATGGGTGAATATATCTGCACTCAGATTAATTTGAGGGATGGGTGCAGGTTGTTGAGGCAGTCTTGTCTGTTACTTTAAAATACTTTCATATAAAAAAGTGTTGCAAAAAGTGCTCAGTTGAAAAACAAAGATTTAATCTTCATATAATATCAGTAACGTAAAAGAAAGTGCCTTTTTATTTTAAAACACAATAATACTTACAAGCAACAATGCTCTCACAGCACTATGGATCAAGCATTTTATAAAAAGTAAGCACTACCATCCATTTGTGTCCTTATGTGCTTAGCTTGCTCAACAACATCACACTACCTATAACTCCACTCATGGCATTTTTTATTATGCCAGAATTCATCAGGAGTAGATTTCAAATTAAATATTCCTTAAAGTGGACTAAACAATTTAATTTAAAAGTTGAAATCTTGTAACTTAGTTCCTTTGATACTCATGGGTGAACTGCATTGTAATCAGAGACGGATGATCTTACTCTTGTAGTATAGAGCAGTGTATATACAGTTGAACCATGACTGAACTACATTTAAAAAGAAAATTTTCTTCTGAACTAAGCTGGATTAATACACATGGGTGGACAACATGGTAATCAGATACTTCAGTCATGTTTCGAGACAGCTAATCTTACTCCTGTAGTATAGAGGGGTGTATATAATATAACATATAGTACAAGATAAATACAGTTGAAGCATAACTTAATTAATTAAAAAAAAAATTCTTCTGAACTAAGCTCCTTTCATACACATGGGGGGGCAACATGGTAATCAGATACTTCAGTAATGTTTGGAGACAGCTAATCTTACTCCTGTAGCATAGATGGGTGTATATAACATAAAAGAATAATATAAATGAAGCATGACTAAACTACTTTTAAAAAGAAAGTCTTCTTTTGAATGTAGCTCCTTTTATTCACATGGGTGGACAATATGGTAATCAAATACATCAGTTATGTTTGGAGACAGCTAATCTTACTCCTGTAGTATAGAGGGGTGTATATAACATACATGATAAATACAGTTGAAGCATGACTGAATTACTTTTAAAAAGAAAATCTTCTTCTGAACTAAGTTCCTTTCATACACATGGGTGGACCACATGGTAATCAGATACTTCAGTCATGTTTGGAGACAGCTAATCCTACTCCTGTATCATAGATGGGTGTATATAATGTAAAATAATAATATAGATGAAGCTTGAGAGAATTACTTTTAAAAATAAGTCTTCTTCTGAATTTAGCTCCTTTCATACACATGGGTGGACTACATGCTAATTAGATACTTCAGTCATGTTTGGTGACAGCTAATATTACTTCTGTAGTATAGAGTGGTGTACATACAGTTGAAGCATGACTGAATTACTTTTAAACAGAAAAACTTCTTCTGAACTAAGTTCCTTTCATACACATGTGTTGAAAACATGGTAATCAAATACTTCTGTCATGTTTGGAGACAGCTAATCTTACTCCTGTAGCACAGATAGGTGAATATAAAGTAAAAGAATACTATAAAGGAAGCATGACTGTATTACTTTTAAAAAGAAAATCCTCTTCGGAACTAAGTTCCTTTCATACACATGGGTGGACAGCATGGTAATCAGATACTTCAGTCATGTTTGGAGACAACTAATCTTACTCCTGTAGTATAGAGGGTGTATATAACATACATAATAAATACATTTAAAAACATGGCTGAATTATTTTTCAAAGAAAATCTTCTTCTGAACTAAGCTCCTTTCATACACATGGGTGAACAACATGGTAATCAGATACTTCAGTCATGTTTGTAGACACTAATCTTACTCCTGTAGCATAGATGGGTGTATATAACATGCAATAATAATATAGATGAAGCATGACTGAATTACTTTTAAAAAGAAAATCCTCTTCTGAACTAAGTTCCTTTCATACACATGGGTGGACAGCATGGTAATCAGATACTTCAGTCATGTTTGGAGACAACTAATCTTACTCCTGTAGCATAGAGGGTGTATATAACATACATGATACATACAGTTGAAGCATGGCTGAATTATTTTTCAAATAAAATCTTCTTCTGAACTAAGCTCCTTTCATACACATGGGTGGACGACATGGGAATCAAATACTTCAGTCATGTTTGGAGACAGCCAATCTTACTCCTGTAGTATAGAGAAGTGTACATACAGTTGAAGCATGACTGAATTACTTTTTAAAAGATAATTTTCTTCTGAACTAAACTCCTTTTATACACATGGGTGAAAAACATGGTAATCAGATACTTCAGTCATGTTTCGAGACAGCTAATCTTACTCCTGTAGCATAGATGGGTGTATATAACATTAAATAATAATATAGGTGAAGCATGACTGAAATACTTTTAAAAAGAAAATGTTTTTCTGAACTAAGTTCCTTTCATACACATGGATGGATAACATGATAATCAAATACTTCAGTCATGTTTGGAGACAGCTAATCTTACTCCTGTAGCATAGATGGATGTATATAACATTAAATAATAATATAGATGAAGCGTGACTGAATTACTTTTAAAAAGAAAATGTTCTTCTGAACTAAGCTCCTTTCATACACATGGGTGGACAGGGTGATATAATCAGATATCTCTGTCATGTTTGGAGGCAGCTGATCTTACTCCTGTAGTATAGATTAGCATATATATAATATACAAAATATTAATAGATGAAGCATGACTGAATTACTTCCAAAAAGAAAATCCTCTTCTGAACTAAGCTCCTTTCATACACATGGGTGTGTATCTGGTAGTCATGTACATCTCATGTTTAGATGCAGCTTTTCCTTCTCCTCTAGTGTAGAAACAGGTGTATGACATTAATGAAAATAAATGTTTTCCTAAACTATGCCTCGTAGTAAAAAATAAAAAACAAACAATTTAAATAGAAGGATGACTTTTAGGCTCCGTTCACATCTAGGCGTTTTGGGGCGTTTTTGGGGCGTTTTTCTGCTCTAGGATCAGCTCTCAAAACGCCCAACAAGACAAATTCTATTCATTTCAATGGCCCCTGTTCACATCTGAGCGTTTTGACGCTGTATACAAAACGCCCAACGCTCAAAAAAGTACATGAGCTTCTTTTTGGGCAGATTACAGGCGTTTTCCATTGATCTCTATTCAATCTAAAAACGCCTGCACAAAAATCGCGGTAAAAATCGCGGTAAAATCGCGGTAAAAAACGCCGTAAAAATCGCGGTAAAATCGCGGTAAAAAACGCGCGAAAAACGCTACGCTCAGGTGTGAATGTAGCCTAAAGGAATCTGTCCCCAGTTAAAATTCCTTTCTGGTGGGAGCTATTTAATGACAAATTCCCTTTTCGGAATAGCTGGTAGATGTACCAAGGAAACAGCTGTGTGAAGTCTGTTGGAAGAAGGGCTGTATGCTAACAAAGGCATCAGATGCGGCATGAGGCTTGTGTTAGGTTTGCTTAAATGTGTTCCGTAAATCAGACCTTTGTTTAAACTTCCTGTTCCCAAAGGCCGGTTTTATAAGCTTAATTTTGGCATTGGACATGATGCTTATCTTTTAAGAAAGGAACCTCTTAAGCTGGCCATATATTATACAATTTTATTTGGATTTACCCTTAACTATGTAGTGCAAAGGCCTGCCTGGTTGAATATACACTCACCAGCCACTTTATTAGGTACACCTTGCTAGTACCGGGTTGGACCCCCCTTTTGCCTTCATCCTTCGTGGAATAGATTCAACAAATTAGTGGATACATTCCTCAGAGATTTTGCTCCATAGTGACATGATCGCATCACGCAGTTTCTGCACATTTGTCGGCTGCACATCCATGATGCCAACTTCCCGTTCCACCACATCCCATAGGTGGTCTATTGGATGAGATGTGGTGAGTGTGGAGGCCATTGGAGTACAGTGACCGGATCTGGTGAGTGTGGAGACCATTGGAGTACAGTGACCTGATCTGGTGAGTGTGGAGGCCATTGGAGTACAGTGACCGGATCTGGTGAGTGTGGAGACCATTGGAGTACAGTGACCTGATCTGGTGAGTGTGGAGGCCATTGGAGTACAGTGACCGGATCTGGTGAGTGTGGAGGCCATTGGAGTACAGTGACCGGATCTGGTGAGTGTGGAGGCCATTGGAGTACACAGTGACCTCATTGTCATGGTGAAGAAACCAGTGGTGAGATGATGGGAGCTTTGTGACATGGTGCATTATCCTGCTGGAAGGAGCCATCAGAAGATGGGGACACTGTAGTCATAAAGGGATGGACATGGTCAGCAACAATACTCAGGTAGGCAGTGGCATTTAAACCATACTCAATTAGTACTAAGGGGTCCAACGTGTGCCAAGAAAATATGCCCCACATCATTACACCACCACCAGCCTGAACTGTTGATACAAGGCAGGATGGATCCATGTGCCAAATTCTGACCCTGCCATCTGAATGTTGCAGCTGAAATGGAGACTCATCAGACCAGCCAATGTTTTCCAATCTTCTATTGTCCAATTTTGGTGAGCCTGTGCGAATTGCAGCCTCAGTTTCCTGTTCTTAGCTGACAGGCGTGGTCTTCTGCTGCTGTAGCCTATCTGCTTCAAGGTTGGATGTGTTGTGCATTCAGAGATGGTATTCTGCATACCTTGGGTGTAACGAGTGGTTATTTGAGTCACTGTTGCCTTTCTATCATCTGGAACCAGTCTGCCCATTCTCCTCTGACCTCTGACATCACCAAGGCATTTTCCTCCACACAACTGCCGCTCGCTGGATATTTTTTCTTTTTCCCACCATTCTCTGTAAACCCAAGAGATGGTTGTGTGTGACAATCCCAGAAATACTCAGACCAGCCCGTCTGCGACCAACAACCATGCCACGTTCAAAGTTACCTAAATTCCCTTACTTAATCTTTCTGATCCTCGGTTTGAACTTCAGCAAGTCATCTTCACCACGTCCTGATGCCTAAATACATTGATTTGCTGCCATAGCTTGTATAACAGTGTAAATTTGCTGTCCCCTCAAAATAACTCAACAGACAGCCATTAATGTCTAAACCACTGGCAACAAAAGTGAGTACACCCTAAGTGACAATTTCCAAATCTGGCCCAATTAGGTGTCATGTGACTCATGAGTGTTACAAGGTCTCAGGTGTGAATGGGGAGCAGGTGTGTTAAATTTGGTGTTATCGCTCTCACTCTCTCATACTGGTCACTGGAAGTTCAACATGGCACCTCATGGCAAAGAACTCTCTGAGGATCTGAAAAAAAGAATTGTTTCTCTACATAAAGATGGCCTAGGCTATAAGAAGATTGTCAAGACCCTGAAACTGAGCTGCAGCATGGTGGCCAAGACCATACAGGTTCAACTCAGAACAGGCCTCGACCCAACCAAAGAAGTTGAGTGCACGTTCTCAGCGCCATATCCAGAGGTTGTGTTTGGGAAATAGACGTATGAGTGCTGCCAGCATTGCTGCAGAGGGTGAAGGGGTGGGGGGGTCAGCCTGTCAGTGCTCAGACCATACGCCGCACACTGCATCAAATTGGTCTGCATGGCTGTTGTCCCAGAAGGAAGCCTCTTCTAAAGATGATGCACAAGAAAGCCTGCAAACAGTTTGCTGAAGACAAGCAGACCAAGGACATGGATTACTGGAACCATCTCCTGTGGTCTGATGAGACCAAGATAAACTTATTTGGTTCAGATGGTGTCCAGCATGAGTGGCGGCAACCAGGTGAGGAGAACAAAGACAAGTGTGTCTTGCCTACAGTCAAGCATGGTGGTGGGAGTGTCATGGTCTGGGGCTGTATGAGTGCTGCCGGCACTGGGGAGCTACAGTTCATTGAGGAAACCATGAATGCCAACATGTACTGTGACATACTGAAGCAGAGCATGATCCCCTCCCTTCAGAGACTGGGCCGCAGTGCAGTATTCTAACATGATAACGACCCCAAACACACCTCCAAGACAACCACTGCCTTGCTAAAGAAGCTGAGGGTAAAGGTGATGGACTGGCCAAGCATGTCTCCAGACCTAAACCCTATTGAGCATCTGTGGGGCATCCTCAAACGGAAAGTGGAGGAGCGCAAGGTCTCTAACATCCACCAGCTCTGTGATGTCATCATGGAGGAGTGGAAGAGGACTCCAGTGGCAACCTGTGAAGCTCTGGTGAACTCCATGCCAAAGAGGGTTAAGGCAGTGCTGGAAAATAATGGTGGCCACACAAAATATTGACACTTTGGGCCCAATTTGGACATTGTCACTTAGGGGTGTACTCACTTTTGTTGCCAGCGGTTTAAATATTAATGGCTGTGTGTTGAGTTATTTTGAGGGGACAGCAAATTTACACTGTTATACAAGCTGTACACTCACTACTTTACATTGTAGCAAAGTGTCATTTCTTCAGTATTGTCACATGAAAAGATAGAATAAAATATTTACAAAAATGTGAGGGGTGTACTTACTTTTGTGAGTTACTGTACATAAGTATCACAGCCTTTGCTCAAAACTTTGGTGAAGCTCCTTTGGCACCAATTACAGCCTCCAGTCTTTTTGAGTATGATGCTACAAGCTTGGCACGCCTATTTTTGGGCAGTTTCTCCCATTCTTCTTTGCAGGACCTCTCAAGCTCCATCAGGTTGGATGAGGAGCATCGGTGCACAGCCATTTTCAGATCTCTCCAGAGATTTTCATTGGGTTCAAGTCTCAACTCGGCCTGGGCCACTCAAGGACATTCACAGAGTTGACCCATAGCCACTCTTTTGTCATCTTGGCTGTGTGCTGAGGGTCGTTGTCCTGTTGGAAAATGAATCTTCACCTCAGTCTGAGGTCCAGAGCGCTCTGGAGGAGGTTTTCATCAAGGATGTCTCTGTACATTGCTGCGTTCATCTTCCCCTCAATCCTGACTGGTCTCCCAGTTCTGGTCACTGAAAAACATCCCCACTGCTTGATGCCGCCACCACCATGCTTCACTGTAGGGCAGGGGCGTACCTAGAGCATTTGGCACCCGGGGCGGATCCTATATCTGGCACCCCCTCCCAGGCGACAAACTGCCCATTGACGTGTCACGTGTAAAATGTATGGAGACCCCCTTTTACATTACACAGCCCCCGTTCCCCTGGACCCCTTTACATTACACAGCCCCCGTACGCCTGGACCCCTTTACATTACACAGCCCCCTTACCCCTGGACCCCTTTACATTACACAGCCCCCCATTGGAACCCTTTACATTACACAGCCCCCATCCCCCCATGGGACCCTTTACATTACACAGCTCCCACCCCCCCCCCCCATGGAACCCTTTACATTACACAGCCCCCCAATAGAACCCATTACATTACACAGCCCCATCCTCCATACAACCCTTTACATTACACAGCCCCCCAATATAACCCCTTTACAATACAAAGCCCCCACCAATAGAACCCCTCTACAATAAATCCCCCCATAGAACCCCTATACAATACAAAGCCCCCCCATAGAACCCCTATACAATACAAAGCCACCCCCCCAAAAAAAAACAACCCCTTTACAATACAAAGCCCCCCCAAAGAACCCCTTTACAATACAAAGCCCCCCCCCAAAGAACCCCTTTACAATACAAAGCCACCCTCCCCATAAGAACCCCTTTACAATACAAAGCCACCCCCCCAAAGAACCCCTTTACAATACAAAGCCCCCCCCCTGCAAAGAACCCCTTTACAATACAAAGCCACCCCCCCAAAGAACCCCTTTACAATAAAAAGCCCCCCCTGCAAAGAACCCCTTTACAATACAAAGCCCCCCCTCCAAAGAACCCCTTTACAATACAAAGCCCCCCCACAAAGAACCCCTTTACAATACAAAGCCCCCCCTCCAAAGAACCCTTTTACAATACAAAGCCACCCCACAAAGAACCCCTTTACAATACAAAGCCCCCCCACAAAGAACCCCTTTACAATACAAAGCCCCCCCTCCAAAGAACCCTTTTACAATACAAAGCCACCCCCACAAAGAACCCCTTTACAATACAAAGCCCCCCCCTGCAAAGAACCCCTTTAAAATACAAAGCCCCCCCTCCAAAGAACCCCTTTACAATACAAAGCCCCCCCCCTCCAAAGAACTTCTTTACAATACAACCCCCGCCCCCTCAAAATAACCCCTTTACAATACAAAGCCCCCCCCCTCCACAGTACCCCTTTACAATACAACATTCGCCCCCCCCCCCCACCACCACCTTTTTAGGAGGAGAGCGGAGGAGGAGGAACTGTTTAAAGCAGAGGATGTGAGAGAGACTCACTTTCACTCCCGAGCCCTGAATACACAGCGGTTGGCGCGAACTGCAGAAGTTACTATGCTGGTTAATGAGCAGGTGATTGGTTGATAGGCGGTCCTAGCAACCAATCGCCTTCTCATCAGCCAGCATAGTAACTTCTGCAGTTCCCGTGAGGCGCCGACCGCTGTGTATTCAGGGCTCGGGAGTGACAGTGAGTCTCTCTCACATCCTCTGCTTTCCTCCTCCTCCGCAGCGGAAGCAGTCTGGCGGCCGGCCCCGGGTGTCACCCTGGTCTTCCCTGACACCCCCCTAATGTGTGGCACCCGGGGCGGACCGCCCCCCCGCCCCCCCTATTGGTATGCCACTGCTGTAGGGATGGTATTGGCCAGGTGATGAGCGGTACCTGGTTTCCTCCACACATGGCGCTTGCCATTCAGGCCAAAGAGTTCAATCTTTGTTTCATCAGACCAGAGAATTTGGTTTCTCATGGTCTGAGAGTCCTTCAGGTGCCTTTTGGCAAACTCCAGGCGGGTGGCATGTACCTTTTTGCTGAGGGTGGCTTCTGTCTGGCCACTCTACCATACAGGCCTGATTGGTGGAGTGCTTCAGAGATGGTTGTTCTTCTGGAAGGTTCTCCTCTCTCCACAGAGAAACGCTGGAGCTCTGTCAGAGTGACCACGAGTTCCTAGTCACCTCCCTGACTAAGACCCTTCTCCCTTCCCACTTAGTTTGGCCGGGCGGCCCGCTCTAGGAAGAGTCCTGGTGGTTTCAAACTTCTTCCAGGGGATTGTTTGAAGAATTTTGAGGAAAATAATGAATTTAATTAATTGTGTGTAGCACTGCCCCCTAGAGGACTGCTGAATATAACACTTTCTGGATTCCCCTGGGTTACCCGTAGCAACTGGTTGCAGAAACGTATCACTTTAAGTACTTGGCTCAGTCAATGGTCAATCCGGGGGATGTTGTTTTGTGGTTTTATTTGGGATTGGGATAGGAGAAGGGATGAGTGGGATACTCCAACTAAAATCTATTCACAGTATTAAGGACATCTGATTTGAGGATGCGGCAAGGCCGCTGCTTCACTCTGCCACTGGAATGAAGAGAGAATAAATGTTCCCCGCTTGTAATTATCTTCAGGGTTCTAACTTGGCTCCCCCTTTCTCTCTCACTGTGTGCTGACACCCGTCCACGGACTCTACACTCTGGAGTGGTCCCCTTCCTGGGCAGACCCCCGGGCATGTGTACTCACGGACACTGTTTTTCCAGAGTCACCGTTGCCCTCAACTCCACCAGTCAGCTTCTCCTGGACCTCTGGATTCAGCCACACACTCTGGTTTACTAGGCCGACCGCCTGTGACCACCATCCACTGCTGCAGAAGAGGAGACAGCCGTCACCCTCCTTCTGGGACCTGGCTTCCCGCCCAAAGACCCCCTGCCTCACGTGCTCCTGGCTTTTATACCCTATCCCAGAATGCATCACTCTCGATGTCAAACCCATGGGATAGTATCAAAAGCCTGTGTGTCATTGGCTGGGTTTCCTCCACTGTCCAACGTGCCTCCCCATTGGACACTGATAGGCAAAGGGCATCTATGTTTTGCCTGCTGCTCTCCTGATAAGCAGGCAGAGCCAAAACCACTCTCCTACCTAGCACCTATCTAGGAGGGTGCTACATGTGGAATATGGCTGCAACATAAAATGTGGAAAAAGTGAAGCTCTGTGAATACTTTCCGGGTTGCACTGTAGTCCCCTTAGCACACATAGATGAACGCCAATGCAGCCAGACACAATAATTATATTAGCATGCAGCTGCTCTTCTCCTTTTAACTGGAAGTGTGTGTAAGGCACATGTGAATATAAATCTTTCTTCATATACAGTATTTTGGGAGGGTTTGGTTTTCTACTAATCTCCTTCTCGAAGCACTTTCTCCTCCTGCAGACAGTTTAATTTGGTGATTATTTTTAGATTAGCTCTCGCCTTGTAAGCGGCTTGATTCGTGTTATTCTTTTACATACTTTTACACATTCTTTCATTGTATCCTGTGACCCCTTGGTTGGGAAATTTTCATGGAAATTATGAAACAGCCGCACCAGACTCATCAGGGTTTGGAAGGATTCTGGGAAGGCCTCGGGAGGTTGGAGGTCAATGTTCTCAGCTTAAATTTCTGTCATAGTTTGGCAGCTTTTCTGTGAGAAGAATATCACTCAGGCCGGGTGTTTGTAGTTTTCGATGGGTCTGCGGCGTGTGGTGACAAGACTTCTACAGAATATCAAACTTCAGAGGTGACAATCCGTGAACATCAATCACAGCGTTTGGAGGACAAGCCCGTCCCGGGACGAGAACCAAACTGTCCTGTTCCTGCATCAGATTGCAAGCTCTGTATAACTTATGGGTGGCTTCTCAGCATTCATCGTTAATTGATATTCCATAGCTCTTGTGTGCTACATTCATTACTGCCCCTTCTATCTCCCCGTGTGTCACATTCTTCAGTGTCCTCCTCAATTCATCCCATTTATATGGACTAGAGCAGCCTTTTTCAACCAGGGTGCCCAGGCACCCTGGGGTGCCTAGAGGCTTCTTCAGGGGTGCCTTGGCAAAATGTCTAAAAATGTATCAAAAACTGACTTTTAGTTACTCAAAGCCACAGGTTTTCATTATGCATCATTATGACTTTCTAGACCAGGGTTTCTCAACCAGGGTTCCTCCTGAGGTTTCTAGGGGTTCCTTGAGCAATGGGCAATTTCTGCTTCTGGGATACGTTCCCGATGACCCCATTGTTCCTTTTAGCTATCTGTAAGGGGGTAATTCTTCCCAATGATGACAAAAGAGTAAGGAGCATTTCACACTAATGTGTCATGAGTTGTAGATTTTTAACTTTTAGCAGGGGTTCCCCGAGACCAGAAATTTATTTCAAGGGTTCCTCTGTGTTGAAAAGGTTGAGAAAGGCTGTTCTAGACACCGGCATCCTAACAACCAATGATTAATATTATTTATACAGGATTTATATAGGGCCAACAGTTTGCGCAGCGCTTTACAATATGAGGGAAGACAACACAGTTACAACACAATTCAGTACAGGAGGAATTAGAGGGCCCTGCTCATTAGAGCTTACAATCTAGAAGGGGGGTCAAGTCAAACTAAAGGCAATAACTGTGGGGGATGAGCTGATGGAGAAAAGGGAAGTACGGTTGTTAGGTGTGGGTAGGATAGGCTTTCCTGAAGAGAAGGGTTTTCAGAGATCATCTAAAAGCTAATAGAGTAGAAGATAATCGGACAGGTTGGGGTAAGGAGTTCCATAGGATTGGAGAGGCTCTGGAAAAGTCCTGGAGGAGAGCATGGGAGGAGGTCACGAGGGAGCTAGAGAGCAGGAGGTTTTGAGAGGAACGAAGAGAGCGATTAGGTTGGTATTTTGAGACGAGGCTAGTGATGTAGTTGGGGGCTAAATTGTGGATGGCTTTGTAAGATGTTGTTAGTATTTTGAATTTAATTTGTTGGTAAACGGAAGCCAGTGGAGGGATTGACAGAGAGGAGCAGTGGACACTGAGCGATTGGTAAGGTGGATGAGTCTGGCAGCAGGGTTCATGATGGATTGAAGGGGGGGTAGCCTATGTAGAGGTAAGCCAATGAGAAGGGAGTTGCAGTAGTGGAGGCGCGAGATGACCAGGGAGTGAACTAGGAGCTTTATTGTGTCATTGGTTAGAAAGGAGCGTATTTTGGAGATGTTGCGGAGGTTGAGGCGGCAAGATTTGGACAGTGATTGGATGTGGGGCTTGAAGGAGAGTTCAGAGTCCAGGACAACACCTAGGACCTTGGCATGCGGGGATGGGCTGATAGTTGTGCAATCCATTTTGACAGAGAGATCAGGGGAAGGGGCACGTGGTGGAGGAAAAAGTATAAGTTCGGCACGTGGTGGAGGAAAAATTCTAAGTTGATGTCATCAGTTGATAAGGAGGATGTCTGTTGCCTCCATAGCATCCTTGTTTGACCCCCTCCTTCTCTCCCTCAGCACTGGGGTAACATTAGCTGTCTGATGGAGAGAAATTGAGGGAGAAGAGAAACATTGGAATACTAGTCCGTACCAGTGTGCAAAAGTGTATTTGCTTTGGAAGAAAACATCACCTCTAATGTTGGACTTCCTACGTGTGTGGAGGTTGCTGCATTATGTAAAACTATTAGAATAGTTTTTTACATTTTAGAAAGGGGTGCCTTGAGATTGTCTATCATTTTAAAGGGTGCCTTGACTGAAAAAAGGATGATAAATGCTGGACTAGAGTACATATTGTGTGTAACATTTATTAGAGCGGATTCATTTTGAAAAATTCAGGCAATGCAAGGGTTAAAGCGGCGGGGTCTGGGAGGGAGTGTAAGGGTTGTTTTGCAGATTTATAAGGTGTGAATGGGCAGCAAAAGTCTTTCAGTGCAGATGCAAGATGTTAGGTCATAGGCAGTCCAGGGGGTAAGTAGGTAGGTATCTGGCAGTGCAGGGGTAAAAGCAGCAGGTCTGTGGTATTGCAGCATTTAAAGTGGTAGGCCTTTGCAAGGCAAGGTTTAAGGGGGTAGGTATCTGACAATGCAGGGTAAAGGCGGTGGACTCTGACATTGCAGCATTTAGGGTGGTAGGACTTTTCAGGGCAGGGTTTAAAGGGGTAGGTCCCAGGAAGTAAAATGGTAAAGGCAGTAGATCTATGGCATTGCAACATTAAGGGTGGTAGGCCTTTACAGTGCAGGATTAAGGTGGTAAATCCCTTTGCAATGAAGGGGTAAAGGAGGTAGATCTCTGGCATTGCAGCATTTAAGGTAGTAGGTCATTGCAGGGCCGGGTTTAAGGGGTAGGTTTCTGGCAGTGCAGGGGTAAAGGTGTGGGTCTGTAAAATTGCAGCATTTAAGGTGGTAGTCCTTTGGAAGTCAGGGTTTAAAGGGGTAAGTATCTGGCCGTGCAGGGTTAATGGTGGTAGATCTCTGGCATTGCAGCATTAATGATAGTAGGCCATTGCAGGGAGGGTTTAAGGGGGTAGGTATCAGGCAGTGCAGGGGTAAAGGCAGTAGATATCTAACATTGCATTGCTTAGGGTGGTAGGACTTCCCAGGGCAGCATTAGGGCGGCAGATCCCTTGCAATGCAGAGGTAAAAGAGGTAGATCTCTGGCATTGCAGCATTTAAGGTAGAAGGTCTTTGGAGGGCAGAGTTTAAGGGGGAAGGTATCTTGCAGTGCAGTGGGTAAAGGTGGATAATCTCTTGCACTGCAGTGTTTAAAATGGTAGGCCTTTGCAGGGCAGAGTTAAGGTGGTGGGTCCTTGGCAGTGCAGGAGTAAGGGTGGTAGATCTCTGGCATTGCAGCATTTAAGGTGGTAGGCATTTTCAAGGCAGGATTTAAGCGGGTAGGTATCTGGTCATGCAGGGGTAAAAGCAGTAGATCTGTGGTATTGCAGCATTTAAGGTGGTAGGCCTTTGCAAGGCAGGGTTTAAGGGGGTAGGTATCTGACAATGCAGGGTAAAGGCGGTGGACTCTCACATTGCAGCATTCAGGGTGGTAGGACTTTTCAGGGCAGAGTTTAAAGGGGTAGGTCCCAGGAAGGGCAGTGGTATAGGCAGTAGATTTACGGCATTGCAACATTAACGGTGGTAGGCCTTTGCAGGGAAGGATTAAGGTGGTAGATCCCCTTGCAATGCAGGGGTAAAGGAGGTAGATCTCTGGAATTGCAGCATTTAAGGTAGTAGGTCTTTGCAGGGCAGGGTTTAAGGGGTAGGTTTCTGGCAGTGCTGGGGTAAAGGTGGTAGATCTCTACCATTGCAGCATTCAAGGTGGTAGCCCTTTGGAAGGCAGGGTTTAAAGGGGTAGGTATCTGGCCGTGCAGGGGTAATGGTGGTAGATCTCTGGCATCGCAGCATTAATGATAGTAGGCCATTGCAGGGAGGGTTTGAGGGGGTAGGTATCTGGCAGTGCAAGGGTAAAGGCAGTAGCTATCTGACATTGCAATGTTTAGGGTGGTAGGACTTCACCAGGATTAGGGCGGCAGATCCCTTGCAATGCAGGGGTAAAAGAGGTAGATCTCTGGCATTGCAGCGTTTAAGGTAGTAGGTCTTCGGAGGGCAGAGTTTAAGGAGGAAGGTATCTTGCAATGCAGTGGGTAAAGGTGGTGAATCTCTGGCACTGCAGTGTTTAAAATGATAGGACTTTGCAGGGCAGAGTTTAAGGGGGTAGGTATCTGACAATGCAGGGTAAAGGCGGTGGACTCTGCATTGCAGAATTTAGGGTGGTAGGACTTTTCAGGGCAGGGTTTAAAGGGGTAGGTCCATGGAAGTTCAGTGGTAAAGGCGGTAGATTTACGGCATTGCAACATTAATGATGGTAGGTCTTTGCAGGGAAGGATTAAAGTGGTAGATCCCCTTGCAATGCAGGGGTAAAGGAGGTAGATCTCTGGCATTGCAGCATTTAAGGTAGTAGGTCGTTGCAGGGCCGGGTTTAAGGGGTAGGTTTCTGGCAGTGAGGAGGTAAAGGTGGTAGATCTCTACCATTGCAGCATTCAAGGTGGTAGCCCTTTTGAAGGCAGGGTTTAAAGGGGTAGGTATCTGGCCGTACAGGGGTAATGGTGGTAGAGCTCTGGCATTGCAGCATAAATGATAGTAGGCCGTTGCAGGGAGGGTTTAAGATGGTAGGTATCAGGCAGTGCAGGGGTAAAGGCAGTAGATATCTGACATTGCAATGTTTAGGGTGGTAGGACTTCACACGGCAGGATTAGGGCGGCAGATCCCTTGCAATGCAGGGGTAAAAGAGGTAGATCTCTGGCATTGCAGCAACTAAGGTAGTAGGTCTTTGGAGGGCAGAGTTTAAGGGGGAAGGTATCTTGCAATGCAGTGGGTAAAGGTGGTGAATCTCTGGCACTGCATTGTTTAAAATAGTAGTCCATTGCAGGGCAGGGTTAAGGTGGTAGGCCTTTTCAAGGCAGGATTTTAGCGGGTAGGTATCTGGCTGTGCAGGGGTAAGGGTGTGAATCTCTGGCATTGCAGTGCTTAAGGTAGTAAGCCTTTGCAGCGGATGATTCAAGCAGGTAATTATCCGGCAATGCAGGGGGTAAAGGTGGTAGTTCTCTGGCATTCCAGCATTTAAGGTAGTAGACCATTGCAGGCAGGGGGTTAAGGGGATAGGTATCTGGCAGTGCAGGGGTAAAGGCGGCAGATCTCCGACCTTGCAAAAGTGATAGGCGGCCTTTGCAGGGCAGGGTTTAAGGTGGTAGGTCTATGGCAGTGCAGGGTAAAGGTGGCAGATCTCCGACATTGCAAAAGTGATAGGCCTTTGCAGGGCAGGGTTTAAGGAGGTAAGTCTCTGGCAGTGCAGGGTAAAGGTGGCAGATCTCCAGCACTGCAACACCTAAGGTGGTAGTTCTTTGCAGGGCATGGTTTTATGGAGGTAGGTATCTGGCAGTGCAAGGGTAAAGGCGGTAGATCTCTAGCATTGCAGCATTTAAGGTGGTAGGCCTTTGCAGGGCATGTAGGTATGGGGTAGTGCATGGGTTAAGGCGGTAGATCTATAGCAGTGAAGGGGTTAAGGTGGTGGTAACTGCAGGCGCAGGCAAACGCTGGTCATGTGTAACCCGTTAGTTATCAGCTCTGGCACATGTGGGACCAGTTAGAGGCGGGTGGGGGAAGGAGGGAGCTAGGAAATGAGTAATTCCTATAATTGCTGTGGCCCCCTTCTCTGAGCCCTGTGTTTATATAGATTCTATACATATTATACATCTAGGCACCGCACCTGCCTGCTCATCCCCTCTGTCCCTTTCATCCATGCCAACCTGAGCACAAGAGCTTACAGTCCATGGAGGGAACTACAGAGGCATGTTTTCTCTGTTGTGTCTTCTATATTATGAGCCTCACATACTTCTCTATGTGTCACATACATAAAATCATCTACCTGGAATCCTTGTGCTGCTCAATAACTCCAACCAACCCATGGAGCCTGAAACATGAGGCTATCAGAGCTGAGATAGAAAGGCCTGTAGTTAAAGGATGTCATTGCATTGATAGTGGAAAAAAGATTTCCTCTTACATTTGTGGTCGCTGGGAGGAGGAATGTCCCCTTATATTGGTGGTCAGTAAAAGAAGGGTCTTTTGTCTCTGCCTCTTGTTCCCAGGAAAGTCGGCAGAGTTGGAGGTCTGTGTTTACCAGAAAAGAGGCCTGGATCTGTGGTCTTTAAGAACTTGTTCTACCTCGCTGAAGCATCTTGAGAAGAAGTGCTGAAGAAAAGTTACTATCACCCAATTTCTTTTGCCGCACAAAGAGTCAAGAATTGGGGTTTTTAAATACTAGCCCACCAAGCCACCAAGGGGTCCTCTCCATCCGCCCCGGGGATAGGGGGCGGTATACTCCCCTGCATTGGTTGTCTGTGGGAGAAGGAATGTCCCCTTAAAATTGGTTGTCAGTGGAAGGAAGAATGCCGTGTTAAATTGGCAGTCAGTATGTGCAAGAGGACCCCTTATGTGGTGAGTGAAGGGATGAAAGCCCCTTACATTCCTGGCCATTGGGAGAAAAAAATGCCTCCTTACATTGATAGTAAGTTTGAGGAAGAATGTCCCTTACATTGGTGGTAAGCAGGAGGAGGAATGTCCCTTACATTGGTGGTAAGCAGGAGGAGGAATGTCCCTTACATTGGTGGTAAGCAGGAGGAGGAATGTCCCTTACATTGGTGGTCAGTGGGAGGAAGAATACCTCCTTTCATTGTTGGTCAGTGAGAGGAAGAGTGGCTCCTTATATTGGTGGTCAGGGGGATGAAGAAGGTTTCCTTATACTTTTGGTCAGTGGGAGGAAAATCCTCCTTACATTGGTGGACGGTGGTCAGTGGAAGGAAGATTGCCCCAATACATTGGTGGTAAGTGGGAGGAGAATGTCCTTTTACATTGGTAGTCAGTTGGAGGAAGAATGTCCCTTATATTGGTGGTAAGCAGGAGGAGGAATGTCCCTTACATTGGTGGTCAGTGGGAGGAAGAATACCTCCTTTCATTGTTGGTCAGTGAGAGGAAGAGTGGCTCCTTATATTGGTGGTCAGGGGGATGAAGAAGGTTTCCTTATACTTTTGGTCAGTGGGAGGAAAATCCTCCTTACATTGGTGGACGGTGGTCAGTGGAAGGAAGATTGCCCCAATACATTGGTGGTAAGTGGGAGGAGAATGTCCTTTTACATTGGTGGTCAATTGGAGGAAGAATGTCCCTTATATTGGTGGTAAGCAGGAGGAGGATTGTCCCCTTACATTGGTGGTCAGTGGGAGGAAGAATACCTCCTTTCATTGTTGGTCAGTGAGAGGAAGAGTGGCTCCTTATATTGGTGGTCAGGGGGATGAAGAAGGTTTCCTTATACTTTTGGTCAGTGGGAGGAAAATCCTCCTTACATTGGTGGACGGTGGTCAGTGGAAGGAAGATTGCCCCATTACATTGGTGGTAAGTGGGAGGAGAATGTCCTTTTACATTGGTAGTCAGTTGGAAAAAGGATGTCCCTTATATTGGTGGTCAGTCGGAGGAATGATGTCTGCTTATATTGGTGGTAAATACGAGAATGAATCCTCCTTGAATCGCTGGTCAGTGGAAGGAAGCATGCCAACTTACATTGGTTGTCAGTGGAAGGAAGAATGTTCCCTTACATTGGTTGTCAGTGGGAAGAAGAATGTTCCCTTACATTGGTGGGCACTGAGAGGAAGAATGTCATCTTACATTTATGGTCAGTGGGAAGAAGAAGAAGGTCTCCCTACACTGGTGGCTTTTTTGGAGGAAGAATTTCCCCTTACATTGGTGGTCAAAGACAGGAAGAATGTCCCCTTATATTGTTGGTCATTGGGAGGAAGAATGCCCCCTAACATTGGTGGTCAGTGGGGGGGGGGGGGGGGGGGAATTTCCATTACACATGTGGTTAATGGGAGAGAAAATGGAGGGAAGAGGAATGTCCTCTTATATGGTGGTCAGTAGGATGAAGAATCCTCCTTACATTTATGGCCAGTGGAAGTAAGAATGCCCCCTTACATTAGGGGGGGGGGGGGGTGGAAATAAGCATTTCTCCTTACATTAGTGGTCAGGGAGAGGCAAAAATGTCCCTTTTTATTGGTGGTCAGTCAGAGAAAGTATGTCCCCCTACATTGGTAGACAGTGGGAGGAAAAATTCACTTTACATAGGTGGCCAGAAGAAGGAAGAATGCCCTCTAACATTGGTGGATAATGGAAGAAAGACTCCCCCTTACATTGGTGGTCTATTGGAGGAAGAATGTCTCCTTATATTGGTTGGCAATCTGAGGAAGGATCCACCTTACACAGGTGGTCAGAAAAAGAGAAAATGCCCTCCCTACATTGGTGGATAATGAAAGGAACACTCCCCCTTACATCGGTGGTCGGTTGGAGGAAGAATGCCCCTATACTGTTGGCCGATGGGAGAGAGATTCCTCCTTACATTGGAAGTCTGTAGAATAATGTCTTCTTATATTGGTGATCAGTAAGAGGAAGAATGCCTCTTACATTGGTAGTTAGTGGGCGATAGATTGCCCCTTACGTTGGTGGTAAGTGGGAAGAAGCATATCCTCCCATTACATCAGTGGTGGGTAGAAAAAAAATCCTCCTGATGTTGGTGGTCAGCAGAAAGTAAAATGCCCCCCCGTATACTGATGGTCAATGGGAGGAAGAATGTTCCTTCCCATTGGTGGTCAGTTGGAGAATGAATGCCCCTTTAAAAGTAGGTTTTAGTTATTAGTAAATTATGGTGTGCAATCTGAAGGGGCTGCTTTCTTGATGAAACACCATGGTCACCATGCTCTGCTCCACCATGGCCTTCATGCATCTCAACCATGGTCACCATGCATCTCCTCCACCATGGCCAACATGCATCTCCACCATGGTCACCATGCATCTCCTCCACCATGGCCACCATCCATCTCCTCCACCATGACCACCATGCATCTCCTCTACCATGGCCATCATGCATTTCCACCATGGTCACCATGCATCTTCACCATGGTCACCATGTATCTCCTCCACCATGGCCACCATGCATCTCCACCATAGCCACCATGCATCTCCACCATAGCCACCATGCATCTCCTCCACCATGGCCACCATGCATCTCCACCATGCATCTCATAACCAAAACACAAGAAAATCGGGAAGTTAGGGGAAGTTACAGCATGTGTGGCTGGAATGAATATGGCCTTGTAATGATTCCGGAAGGCTGTATAATGATCATTTTACAATCCTTTCATCTGAAAGGCTTCATTCATAATTCTGTTTATTCCAGTTTGTGATAAGGGTGTGACTCAGCAGCTGTCGTCTTACGTAAATCCAGCATTTTCCATGCAGATTATAAAACAGACCACGTAGGAGGAGATCTAATCGCTGGTTTAGTATACCAATCCTGATTCATATGTATCGGTCTGGGATCCATGGGTTCAATGCTAGGCTGATAGATCTGAAAGCTCTGCAATGGAACCTTTATCCTTTCAAAGAAATCGAAATTCAAGGACAAAAATGTCATATGCTTTCATGTCGGAGCAAAGGGAAAGACAGGTGACAATGGTGGCGTGACAATGGTGGCATACTACAGGTTCAGTCTAGGGGCGTCTTTTTAGTATTTATTGCTGAAGAACTTTAATGGGAGAGGGGTTTAGGGTCAGAGGACACTTGGGAGGACAAACTTCTCAGTTTTCTTTTCTAAGCAACCTTTCCTGGATGTAACAGGGGATGGCCAGTATATCTAGGAAGGACTTAAAGCGGAGTTCTGGGCACAGAAGTCATTTTTCAATAAACATACCCCCGGGACAGTCAGGGCTAGCAGGGCTTAGCAGTCTTCCCCGGGCCCTCAGTCCAGCTCTTGCTGAGACCCAGACTGCAATCTCCTGTCTCAGAAGCTCTCTCTCCTAGGGGCAGCAGTGCCTCTAGAAGATTAAAAAAACTCTCCCTGAAGAAGAAATAATACTCTGCAAAGACCTCCTAAATATTTATCATCTCCCCAGCCACCTTCTGGACACCTTCTTCAAGAGATTGGCTGAAGCATGATGATTATTCATACTGGTCATCTGCATCTCCCTGCTCTACAGTATATTCTGGAAGCTTCTTCCAGAGGCAGGTGGGAGGAATCAAACACTCAGCTTAGGAAACCCTGAACAGACAAATACAATCAATCACTGCTCCATTCACTACAGTGAAGCCAAAAACAAAATTTAGGCTACACCCTATCTTGAAGAGGGAGCTACACAGGAAGAAACATTTGCGCGGATCATTTCCTGCTGGAGGAGAACCGGCAGAATTTGTTGCTGCATCCCATTGGGGACTTTCCACCATTTTTTTTCCTATTGTGCATACATTAAAGTATTTGCATGCAAGGCTGGATACCTGCAGCCATACACATTGATGTATGCCATCATCAGACCCCCAACCACATTGGCTGGTTCAATGAGGTCACATTCATGTGCATCACACGTAGGGCATCTATCTGTGCTCCATATCAAGATCTCTTCATCTGTGCTGCAGCATGCCAGTAGATAGCAGTGAACTGCTACAGCACATTGGTAGCCTCTAGCAGTCTCTTGCAGAACATAGGTAGCCTCTAGAAGTCTCTTGAAACACATAGGTAGCCTCTAGTAGTCATTTTCAATATGTCACCAGCCACCAATAATTTCATGCACCCCATAGGTAGCCTTAATGCATCTCTTGCAGCCCATAGATAGTCTCTATAAGTCTCATACAGCACATTGGTAGCCTCTAGAGGTCTCATGCAGCACATTGATAGCCTCTAAAGGTCTCATGCAGCACATTGGTAGCCTCTAAAGGTCTCATGCAGCACATTGATAGCCTCTAGAGGTCTCTGGCAGCACATTGGTAGCCTCTAAAGGTCTCATACAGCACATTGGTATCCTGTAGAGGTCTCATACAGCACATTGGTAGCCTCTACAGGTCTCATGCAGCACATTGGTAGCCTCTAAAGGTCTCATGCAGCACATTGGTAGCCTCTAAAGGTCTCATGCAGCACATTGGTAGCCTTTGGTAGTCTCTTGCAGCACATTGGTAGCCTCTAGTAGTTTTTTAGCAGTACATAGGTAGCCTCTATAAGTCTCTTGCAGCACATCGGTGGCTTCTAGAGGTCTCATACTGAACATTGGTGGCCTCTAAGAATCTATTGCAGCACACTGGCAGCCTCCAGCAGAACATCGGTAGCCTTTAGAAGTCCGCTTGCAGGGCACTGGTAACCTCGAGCAATCTCTTGCAGTACATAGGTAGCATCTAGCAGTTTTTTTTCATCATGTCAGAGGTCTCTAGTAGTCTCTTACAGCCTCTTGAAACATGTCATTAGCCTCTAGCAGTCTCTTGCAACAGGCCAGAAGCCTCTAGTACTCTCTTGCAGCACACTGGTAGCCTCTAGCAGTCTCTTGCAGTACACCTCTAGCAGTCTCTTGCAGTACACCTCTAGCAGTCTCTTGCAGTACACCTCTAGCAGTCTCTTGCAGTACACCTCTAGCAGTCTCCTGCAGTACACCTCTAGCAGTTTCTTTCAGTACACCTCTAGCAGTCTCTTGCAGTACACCTCTATCAGTCTCTTGCAGTAAACCTCTAGCAGTCTCCTGCAGTACACCTCTAGCAGTCTCCTGCAGTACACCTCTAGCAGTCTCTTGCAGTACACCTCTATCAGTCTCTTGCAGTACACCTCTAGCAGTCTCCTGCAGTACACCTCTAGCAGTCTCTTGCAGTACACCTCTAGCAGTCTCCTGCAGTACACCTCTATCAGTCTCTTGCAGTACACCTCTAGCAGTCTCCTGCAGTACCCCTCTAGCAGTCTCTTGCAGTACACCTCTAGCAGTCTCCTGCAGTACACCTCTAGCAGTTTCTTTCAGTACACCTCTAGCAGTCTCCTGCAGTACACCTCTAGCAGTCTCTTGCAGTACACCTCTAGCAGTCTCTTGCAGTACACCTCTAGCAGTCTCCTGCAGTACACCTCTATCAGTCTCTTGCAGTACACCTCTAGCAGTCTCATGCAGTACCCCTCTAGCAGTCTCCTGCAGTACACCTCTACCAGTTTCTTTCAGTACACCTCTAGCAGTCTCCTGCAGTACACCTCTACCAGTTTCTTTCAGTACACCTCTAGCAGTTTCTTGCAGTACACCTCTATCAGTCTCTTGCAGTACACCTCTAGAAGTCTCTTGCAGTACACCTCTAGCAGTCTCTTTCAGTACACCTCTAGCAGTCTCTTGCAGTACACCTCTAGCAGTCTCTTGCAGCACACCTCTAGCAGTCTCTTGCAGCACACCTCTAGCAGTCTCTTGCAGCACACCTCTAGCAGTCTCTTGCAGTACACCTCTAGCAGTCTCTTTCAGTACACCTCTAGAAGTCTCTTGCAGTACACCTCTAGCAGTCTCTTGCAGTACACCTCTAGCAGTCTCCTGCAGTACACCTCTAGCAGTCTCTTGTAGTACACCTCTAGCAGTCTCCTGCAGTACACCTCTAGCAGTCTCCTGCAGTACACCTCTAGCAGTTTCTTGCAGTACACCTCTAGCAGTCTCCTGCAGTACACCTCTATCAGTCTCTTGCAGTACACCTCTAGCAGTCTCCTGCAGTACACCTCTAGCAGTCTCCTGCAGTACACCTCTAGCAGTTTCTTTCAGTACACCTCTAGCAGTCTCTTGCAGTACACCTCTAGCAGTCTCTTGCAGTACACCTCTAGCAGTCTCCTGCAGTACACCTCTAGCAGTTTCTTTCAGTACACCTCTAGCAGTCTCTTGCAGTACACCTCTATCAGTCTCTTGCAGTAAACCTCTAGCAGTCTCCTGCAGTACACCTCTAGCAGTCTCCTGCAGTACACCTCTAGCAGTCTCTTGCAGTACACCTCTATCAGTCTCTTGCAGTACACCTCTAGCAGTCTCCTGCAGTACACCTCTAGCAGTCTCTTGCAGTACACCTCTAGCAGTCTCCTGCAGTACACCTCTATCAGTCTCTTGCAGTACACCTCTAGCAGTCTCCTGCAGTACCCCTCTAGCAGTCTCTTGCAGTACACCTCTAGCAGTCTCCTGCAGTACACCTCTAGCAGTTTCTTTCAGTACACCTCTAGCAGTCTCCTGCAGTACACCTCTAGCAGTCTCTTGCAGTACACCTCTAGCAGTCTCTTTCAGTACACCTCTAGCAGTCTCCTGCACTACACCTCTAGCAGTCTCTTGCAGTACACCTCTATCAGTCTCTTGCAGTACACCTCTAGCAGTCTCTTGCAGTACACCTCTAGCAGTCTCTTGCAGTACACCTCTATCAGTCTCTTGCAGTACACCTCTAGCAGTCTCTTGCAGTACACCTCTAGCAGTCTCTTGCAGTACACCTCTATCAGTCTCTTGCAGTACACCTCTAGCAGTCTCATGCAGTACACCTCTAGCAGTCTCCTGCAGTACACCTCTACCAGTTTCTTTCAGTACACCTCTAGCAGTTTCTTGCAGTACACCTCTATCAGTCTCTTGCAGTACACCTCTAGAAGTCTCTTGCAGTACACCTCTAGCAGTCTCTTTCAGTACACCTCTAGCAGTCTCTTGCAGTACACCTCTAGCAGTCTCTTGCAGCACACCTCTAGCAGTCTCTTGCAGCACACCTCTAGCAGTCTCTTGCAGCACACCTCTAGCAGTCTCTTGCAGTACACCTCTAGCAGTCTCTTTCAGTACACCTCTAGCAGTCTCTTGCAGTACACCTCTAGCAGTCTCTTGCAGTACACCTCTAGCAGTCTCCTGCAGTACACCTCTAGCAGTCTCTTGTAGTACACCTCTAGCAGTCTCCTGCAGTACACCTCTAGCAGTCTCCTGCAGTACACCTCTAGCAGTTTCTTTCAGTACACCTCTAGCAGTCTCCTGCAGTACACCTCTATCAGTCTCTTGCAGTACACCTCTAGCAGTTTCTTTCAGTACACCTCTAGCAGTCTCCTGCAGTACACCTCTAGCAGTCTCCTGCAGTACACCTCTAGCAGTTTCTTTCAGTACACCTCTAGCAGTCTCTTGCAGTACACCTCTAGCAGTCTCTTGCAGTACACCTCTAGCAGTCTCCTGCAGTACACCTCTAGCAGTTTCTTTCAGTACACCTCTAGCAGTCTCTTGCAGTACACCTCTATCAGTCTCTTGCAGTAAACCTCTAGCAGTCTCCTGCAGTACACCTCTAGCAGTCTCCTGCAGTACACCTCTAGCAGTCTCTTGCAGTACACCTCTATCAGTCTCTTGCAGTACACCTCTAGCAGTCTCCTGCAGTACACCTCTAGCAGTCTCTTGCAGTACACCTCTAGCAGTCTCCTGCAGTACACCTCTATCAGTCTCTTGCAGTACACCTCTAGCAGTCTCCTGCAGTACCCCTCTAGCAGTCTCTTGCAGTACACCTCTAGCAGTCTCCTGCAGTACACCTCTAGCAGTTTCTTTCAGTACACCTCTAGCAGTCTCCTGCAGTACACCTCTAGCAGTCTCTTGCAGTACACCTCTAGCAGTCTCTTTCAGTACACCTCTAGCAGTCTCCTGCACTACACCTCTAGCAGTCTCTTGCAGTACACCTCTATCAGTCTCTTGCAGTACACCTCTAGCAGTCTCTTGCAGTACACCTCTAGCAGTCTCTTGCAGTACACCTCTAGCAGTCTCTTGCAGTACACCTCTAGCAGTCTCTTGCAGTACACCTCTAGCAGTCTCTTGCAGTACACCTCTATCAGTCTCTTGCAGTACACCTCTAGCAGTCTCATGCAGTACACCTCTAGCAGTCTCCTGCAGTACACCTCTACCAGTTTCTTTCAGTACACCTCTAGCAGTCTCCTGCAGTACACCTCTACCAGTTTCTTTCAGTACACCTCTAGCAGTTTCTTGCAGTACACCTCTATCAGTCTCTTGCAGTACACCTCTAGAAGTCTCTTGCAGTACACCTCTAGCAGTCTCTTTCAGTACACCTCTAGCAGTCTCTTGCAGTACACCTCTAGCAGTCTCTTGCAGCACACCTCTAGCAGTCTCTTGCAGCACACCTCTAGCAGTCTCTTGCAGTACACCTCTAGCAGTCTCTTGCAGTACACCTCTAGCAGTCTCTTTCAGTACACCTCTATCAGTCTCTTGCAGTACACCTCTATCAGTCTCTTGCAGTACACCTCTAGCAGTCTCTTGCAGTACACCTCTAGCAGTCTCCTGCAGTACACCTCTAGCAGTCTCTTGTAGTACACCTCTAGCAGTCTCCTGCAGTACACCTCTATCAGTCTCTTGCAGTACACCTCTAGCAGTTTCTTTCAGTACACCTCTAGCAGTTTCTTTCAGTACACCTCTAGCAGTCTCCTGCAGTACACCTCTAGCAGTCTCCTGCAGTACACCTCTAGCAGTCTCCTGCAGTACACCTCTAGCAGTCTCTTGCAGTACACCTCTATCAGTCTCCTGCAGTACACCTCTATCAGTCTCCTGCAGTACACCTCTATCAGTCTCCTGCAGTACACCTCTATCAGTCTCCTGCAGTACACCTCTATCAGTCTCTTGCAGTACACCTCTATCAGTCTCTTGCAGTACACCTCTAGCAGTCTCCTGCAGTACACCTCTAGCAGTCTCTTGCAGTACACCTCTAGCAGTCTCTTGCAGTACACCTCTAGCAGTCTCTTGCAGTACACCTCTAGCAGTCTCTTGCAGTACACCTCTAGCAGTCTCTTGCAGTACACCTCTAGCAGTCTCTTGCAGTACACCTCTAGCAGTCTCTTGCAGTACACCTCTATCAGTCTCCTGCAGTACACCTCTAGCAGTCTCTTTCAGTACACCTCTAGCAGTCTCTTGCAGTACACCTCTAGCAGTCTCCTGCAGTACACCTCTAGCAGTCTCCTGCAGTACACCTCTAGCAGTTTCTTTCAGTACACCTCTAGCAGTCTCTTGCAGTACACCTCTAGCAGTCTCTTGCAGTACACCTCTAGCAGTCTCTTGCAGTACACCTCTATCAGTCTCCTGCAGTACACCTCTAGCAGTCTCTTTCAGTACACCTCTAGCAGTCTCTTGCAGTACACCTCTAGCAGTCTCCTGCAGTACACCTCTAGCAGTCTCTTTCAGTACACCTCTAGCAGTCTCCTGCAGTACACCTCTAGCAGTCTCTTTCAGTACACCTCTAGCAGTCTCTTGCAGTACACCTCTAGCAGTCTCTTGCAGTACACCTCTAGCAGTCTCTTGCAGTACACCTCTATCAGTCTCTTGCAGTACACCTCTAGCAGTCTCTTGCAGTACACCGCTATCAGTCTCCTGCAGTACACCTCTAGCAGTCTCTTGCAGTACACCTCTAGCAGTCTCTTGCAGTACACCTCTAGCAGTCTCTTGCAGTACACCTCTATCAGTCTCTTGCAGTACACCTCTAGCAGTCTCTTGCAGTACACCGCTATCAGTCTCCTGCAGTACACCTCTAGCAGTCTCTTGCAGTACACCTCTAGCAGTTTCTTTCAGTACACCTCTAGCAGTTTCTTTCAGTACACCTCTAGCAGTCTCTTGCAGTACACCTCTAGCAGTCTCTTGCAGTACACCTCTAGCAGTCTCTTGCAGTACACCTCTATCAGTCTCCTGCAGTACACCTCTAGCAGTCTCTTTCAGTACACCTCTAGCAGTCTCTTGCAGTACACCTCTAGCAGTCTCCTGCAGTACACCTCTAGCAGTCTCTTTCAGTACACCTCTAGCAGTCTCCTGCAGTACACCTCTAGCAGTCTCTTTCAGTACACCTCTAGCAGTCTCTTGCAGTACACCTCTAGCAGTCTCTTGCAGTACACCTCTAGCAGTCTCTTGCAGTACACCTCTATCAGTCTCTTGCAGTACACCTCTAGCAGTCTCTTGCAGTACACCGCTATCAGTCTCCTGCAGTACACCTCTAGCAGTCTCTTGCAGTACACCTCTAGCAGTCTCTTGCAGTACACCTCTAGCAGTCTCTTGCAGTACACCTCTATCAGTCTCTTGCAGTACACCTCTAGCAGTCTCTTGCAGTACACCGCTATCAGTCTCCTGCAGTACACCTCTAGCAGTCTCTTGCAGTACACCTCTAGCAGTCTCATGCAGTACACCTCTAGCAGTCTCCTGCAGTACACCTCTAGCAGTCTCTTTCAGTACACCTCTAGCAGTCTCTTTCAGTACACCTCTATCAGTCTCCTGCAGTACACCTCTAGCAGTCTCTTTCAGTACACCTCTATCAGTCTCCTGCAGTACACCTCTAGCAGTCTCTTTCAGTACACCTCTAGCAGTCTCCTGCAGTACACCTCTAGCAGTCTCTTGCAGCATGTCAGTAGCCTCTAGTAATCTCTTCTCTTGCAGGATGTTTGAAGCTTCTAGCAATCTTTTTTAGTACACTGGTAGCTTGTGGTAGTTTCTTACATTTTCAAATCTCATTGAATTCCACTGTAAATAACTGTCACTTTCTTATTTAAAGTAATTATCCTTATCCTGGTGTGTAAACGTTGTATATTGAACCTATTGTCAATATTTGTGGCCCTTTATTATAAACTGTATACCTCTACAGCTGTACACCCCCCCCCCCCCCCTACAGTGGCTGGGGGTGTGACATGACCCCTAATACAGACAAGAGTTGCTGGGTGCGGCATGTGAAGTATAGAATATACATCCTGCGCTATTGTTCTCCCTCCGCTGGGACCCGCCGGTGAGCCAGGTGTCCTGTTACCCCCCTGTCATTGTGACAATGGGGTAATTAGGAGCTAATAACTCTCTGTGACCTGAGTGCATTGTGTCGTACCCCAGGGGCAGCGCTGACTGAGGCAGGGAGACGGATTGCCATGGGCGGCAGGTGTCCAATCGCTCAGAGATACCTGTGTGCCCCATCTCCATCATCATCAGTCACCGGCAATATGACTTCCAGGGATAAACTCACAGCATGACCCTCTTATCATAGGGGATATCACATGTCACTGCTTCCACTGCGAATCTGAAAAGAAGAATATGAGTCATTTCATCCGAAGATTTTTGAACTGTCCATCCAGAGCCTCTGGTTTATAGACCGGATAAATCCTAAATATAGAACTATTTATCCAACTGTCCATCCAGAGCCTCTGGTTTATAGACCGGATACATCCTAAATATAGAACCATTTATCCAACTGTCCACCCAGAGCCTCTGGTATATAGACCGGATACATCCTAAATATAGAGCAATTTATCCAACTGTCCATCCAGAGCCTCTGGTTTATAGATCAAATACATCCTAAATATAGAGCCATTTATCCAACTGTCCATCCAGAACCTCTGGTTTATAGACTGGATACATCCTAAATATAGAACCATTTATCCAACTGTCCATCCAGAGCCTCTGGTTTATAGACTGGATACACCCTAAATATAGAACCATTTATCCAACTGTCCATCCAGAGCCTCTGGTTTATAGACCGGATACATCCTAAATATAGAACCATTTATCCAACTGTCCATCCAGAGCCTCTGGTTTATAGACCAGATACACCCTAAATATAGATCCATTTATCCAACTGTCCATCCAGAGCCTCTGGTTTATAGACCGGATACATCCTGAATATAGAAGCATTTATCCAACTGTCCATCCAGAGCCTCTGGTTTATAGACTGGATACATCCTAAATATAGAACCATTTATCCAACTGTCCATCCAGAGCCTCTGGTTTATAGACCGGATAAATCCTAAATATAGAACCATTTATCCAACTGTCCATCCAGAGCCTCTGGTTTATAGACTGGATACATCCTAAATATAGAACCATTTATCCAACTGTCCATCCAGAGCCTCTGGTTTATAGACCAGATACATCCTAAATATAGAGCCATTTATCCAACTGTCCATCCAGAGCCTCTGGTTTATAGACTGGATACACCCTAAATATATAACTATTTATCCAACTGTCCATCCGGAGCCTCTGGTTTATAGACCGGATATACCCTAAATATAGAACCATTTATCCAACTGTCCATCCAGAGCCTCTGGTTTATAGACCGGATACATCCTAAATATAGAACCATTTATCCAACTGTCCATCCGGAGCCTCTGGTTTATAGACCGGATACACCCTAAATATAGAACCATTTATCCAACTGTCCATCCAGAGCCTCTGGTTTATAGACCAGATACACCCTAAATATAGAGCCATTTATCCAACTGTCCATCCAGAGCCTCTGGTTTATAGACCAGATACACCCTAAATATAGATCCATTTATCCAACTGTCCATCCAGAGCCTCTGGTTTATAGACTGGATACACCCTAAATATAGAACCATTTATCCAACTGTCCATCCAGAGCCTCTGGTTTATAGACCGGATACATCCTAAATATAGAACCATTTATCCAACTGTCCATCCAGAGCCTCTGGTTTATAGACCAGATACACCCTAAATATAGATCCATTTATCCAACTGTCCATCCAGAGCCTCTGGTTTATAGACCGGATACATCCTGAATATAGAAGCATTTATCCAACTGTCCATCCAGAGCCTCTGGTTTATAGACCGGATACATCCTAAATATAGAACTATTTATCCAACTGTCCATCCAGAGCCTCTGGTTTATAGACTGGATACATCCTAAATATAGAACCATTTATCCAACTGTCCATCCAGAGCCTCTGGTTTATAGACCGGATACATCCTAAATATAGAACTATTTATCCAACTGCCCATGCAAAGCCTCTGGTTTATAGACCAGATACATTCTAAATATAGAACCATTTATCCAACTGTCCATCCAGAGCCTCTGGTTTATAGTATAAATATAGTCTTATTATATACATTTGAGGAATATATAATGAAACCATTTACACACAGGGAAAACTATGCTTCCCATGTCTTTATCTTTCGCTCTATAGATTCCAGGACTGTATTTGCTTTGTCAGCTGCTTCTTGGCACTGAGTGCTGTTGCTTAGCTTATTGTTAACCAGGACTGCCTGTTCCTCCTCCAGCTCTGCTCCTTCTAATGTAATGATAATCTCACACCAGCCTGATTGTATGATATAATATTGATCTGCCCATATTGCCTTTTAATGATGTACTTAATATGAAACCAACACCATTAGCAGTTCTCTTTGTTTATATAGCGCCCACATATTCTGTGGATTCTGGGAATACACCAAACACAATATGGAAATATTATGATGCCATGGACACAAAAGGCGTCAGAGGCATGCCTTCTTGTTTTCGGGGCCCCAGTCAAATGGCACACATTGGCATGGTTAGAATAGTGTAGACCAGTGGTTGTCAACTTACAGGGCATAAGGGGCCTATAACTATATAGAATGCTGAACACAGAACCATAAAAGACTGCAGACATACCGGAGGAAATGATGGTCAGAGACTGGGGACATGATGCAGGTGGGTTTAGAGAGTGAAGGTGCTGCAGGTTTGACTGGGCATAGGGACACGCTACAGAAGACAGTGAGAGACTGGGGACATGATACAAGTGTAGTTGGAAACTGAACATACTACAGGTGTGGTTGGAGACCGGAGACATGCTACGGAAGACAATGAGACACTTGAAACATCTCACAGATGTAATTGGGGTCTAAAGATATGCAGCAGGTTTGGTTGGAGATTGAAGAACATGCTATAGAAGACATTGGTATACTTGAGAGATTTTACAGATGTGGTTGGAGACCAGTGGCGGCCCGACCATAGAGGGCACAGGGGCGCCACCCCCCCCCCCCCCCAAACGAAGCAGAAAAAAAAAAGATTAAATAAAAAAAAAAGAAGTCAATTTTTCGCCCACTAGGGGCGCCGGACTTAGTGCTGGGTATGGGGGGGGTGGGGTTTTTGACCCCACCCTCGCCCGGCAGAGGCGCCGATTGGCGCTCTTCTGGGGGTCATCGGGGCGCAGAGCAATGCACCACAACAAAAAAAAAAAACAAAAAAAAAATGCACCCGACACACCCCACTTTAACGACGTCCGGGCTGTGATTGGTCCAGAGTCCAGCCTGGACCAATCACAGGAGGAAATCGGACCTGGTGACATGATGCCTGGGGGCGGTGCACCGCCCCGGCGTCACGTTCACCTTCAGTTCCCGCCCGCCGGCGCCAGAGAAGAGAGGAGACAGGAGAGCCGCCGCCGCGCGTGAGGAAGAAGAAGATCATGTCACCACCGCACCGCATCCCGCCGCCGCCCCGGGCCGACTCAGAGCAGCACGCCGTCCATGACTAGTGAGGTAAGTGTCTGCTTTGAAGGGGGCACGCACGCTGATCTCTGTATTGGGGACATCGCATGTACACTGGTCACTGCATTGGAAGCGCGCATGCTGATCTCTGCATTGGGGACATGTATACTGGTCACTGCATTGGAGGCACGCACGCTGATCTCTGCATTGGGGACATGTATGCTGGTCACTACATTGGGGACATGTACGCTGGTCACTGCATTGGGGACATGTACGCTGGTCACTGCATTGGAAGCACGCACGCTGATCTCTGCATTGGGGACATGTACACTGGTCACTGCATTGGCGACATGTACACTGGTCACTGCATTGGAAGCATGCACGCTGATCTCTGCATTGGGGACATGTATGCTGGTCACTGCATTGGGGACATGTACGCTGGTCACTGCATTGGGGACATGTACGCTGATCACTGCATTGGGGACATGTACGCTGGTCACTGCATTGGAAGCACGCTGATCTCTGCATTGGGGACATGTATGCTGGTCACTGCATTGGGGAAATGTACGCTGGTCACTGCATTGGGGACATGTACGCTGGTCACTGCATTGGAAGCACGCACGCTGATCTCTGCATTGGGGACATGTACACTGGTCACTGCATTGGGGACATGTACACTGGTCACTGCATTGGAAGCACGCACGCTGATCTCTGCATTGGGGACATGTATGCTGGTCACTGCATTGGGGACATGTACGCTGGTCACTGCATTGGGGACATGTACACTGGTCACTGCATTGGAAGCACGCTGATCTCTGCATTGGGGACATGTATGCTGGTCACTGCATTGGGGAAATGTACGCTGGTCACTGCATTGGGGAAATGTACGCTGGTCACTACATTGGGGACATGTACACTGGTCACTGCATTGGGGACATGTACGCTGATCTCTGCATTGGGGACATGTACGCTGGTCACTGCATTGGAAGCACGCTGATCTCTGCATTGGGGACATGTATGCTGGTCACTGCATTGGGGAAATGTACGCTGGTCACTGCATTGGGGAAATGTACGCTGGTCACTACATTGGGGACATGTACACTGGTCACTGCATTGGGGACATGTACGCTGGTCAATGCATTGGAAGCACGCACACTGGTCACTGCATTGGGGACATGTACACTGGTCACTGCATTGGGGACATGTATGCTGGTCACTGCATTGGAAGCACGCACACTGATCTCTGCATTGGGGACATGTACACTGGTCACTGCATTGGGGACATGTATGCTGGTCACTGCATTGGAGGCACGCACACTGATCTCTGCATTGGGGACATGTACACTGGTCACTGCATTGGGGACATGTATGCTGGTCACTGCATTGGAGGCACGCACACTGATCTCAGCATTGGGGACATATATGCTGGTCACTGCATTTGGGATATGTACGCTGGTCACTGCATTGGCGGCATGTATGCTGGTCACTGCATTGGGGCATGTATGCTGGTCACTGCATTGGGGGCATGTATGCTGGTCACTGCATTGGGGGCATGTATGCTGTTCACTGCATTGGAGGCATGCACGTGGATCTCTGCATTGGGGACATGTACACTGGTCACTGCATTGGGGACATGTACGCTGGTCACTGCATCGGGGACATGTACGCTGGTCACTGCATTGGGGACATGTATGCTGGTCACTGCATTGAAAGGGGGCATTTATACTGGTCACTACATTGAAAGGGGGCATATATACTGGTCACACCATTGAAGGGGGCATGTAGTGCTGGGGGTCTGTACTGTGGGGTTTGTGCTTGGAGGTCTGTACTGTGGGGTTTGTGCTAGGGGGCCTGTACTGTGGGGTTTGTGCTTGAGGGGTTTGTGCTAGGGGGCCTGTACTGTGGACTTTGTGCTAGGGGGCCTGTACTGTGGGGTTTGTGCTAGGAGGCCTGTACTGTGGGGTTTGTGCTAGGGGGCCTGTACTGTGGGGTTTGTGCTAGGGGGTCCGTACTGTGGGGTTTGTGCTAGGGGGTCTGTACTGTGAGGTTTGTGCTAGGGGGCCTGTACTGTGGGGTTTGTGCTAGGGGGTCTGTACTGTGGGATTAGTGCTAGGGGGTCTGTACTGTGGGGTTAGTGCTAGGGGGCCTGTACTGTGGGGTTTGTGCTAGGGGGCCTGTACTGTGGGTTTTGTGCTAGGGGGCCTGTACTGTAAGGTTTGTGCTAGGGGGCCTGTACTGTAGGGTTTGTGCTAGGGGGTCTGTACTGTGGGATTAGTGCTAGGGGGTCTGTACTGTGGGATTAGTGCTAGGGGGCTTGTACTGTGGGGTTTGTGCTAGGGGGTCTGTACTGTGTGGTTTGTGCTAGGGGGCCTGTACTGTGTGGTTTGTGCTAGGGGGCCTGTACTGTGGGGTTTGTGCTTGAGGGGTTTGTTCTGGGGGGGGGGGGGGGGTCTGTACTGTGGGGTTTGTGCCACTCTCAGTCAGTGTATCCCATAATAGGGTGTCTCTCACAGTATATCCCATAATAGGGCCCCTGCTCCCTATTATGGGATATACTAGTACTGATGGACCCCTTAATATGTAATATATTGGGAGAATTTGTTCACGCAAGCAAAATACAGGGGACAAAATGGGTGGAGTATATAAGGGGTGGAGCTTCTGAGAAATGGGAGGGGTCAAAATGGAAGGGCGGGGTCTTGCGCCCCCCCATCTTAAAACTTCACCAGCCGCCACTGTTGGAAAAGGTAATTATACAATACTACAGTTGTGGTTGGAGATGGTATACATACTAGAGTTGTGTTGGGGGATAGTGGACATTCTAGAGTTGTGTTGGGAGATAGTGGACATACTAGAGTTGTGGTTGGAGACAGAAAAATGTAATAGGCATTGCTTTGCGTCAAAAAATGCTGTAAAAAATTGCGTGACTTTCAGGTCGCAAAAGTGTGAAAGGGGCCTTCAGTAATTAAGGTATAGTGTGCCCCCTTTCAATGCAGAGAGACCAGCGTGCCCCCTTTCAATGCACAGTGACAAGTGTGCCCCCTTCAAAACAGTGACCAGCGTGCCCCCTTCAATGCAGTGACCAGCCGTACATGCCCCCTTTCAATGCAGTGACCAGCTTACATGCCCCCTTTCAATGCAGTGACCAGCGTACATGACCCCTTTCAATGCAGTGGCCAGCGTACATGCCCCCCTTCAATGTAGTGACCAGCGTACATGCCCCCTTTCAATGCAGTGACCAGCATACATGCCCCCTTTCAATGTAGTGACCAGCATACATTCGCCCTTTCAATGCAGTGACCAGCTTACATGCCCCTTTCAATGCAGTGACCAGCGTACATGACCCCTTTCAATGCAGTGGCCAGCGTACATGCCCCCCTTCAATGCAGTTGCCAGCGTACATGCCCCCCTTCAATGCAGTGACCAGCGTACATGCCCCCCTTCAATGTAGTGACCAGCGTACATGCCCCCTTCAATGTTGTGACCAGCGTACATTCGCCCTTTCAATGCAGTGACCAGCGTACATGCCCCCTTTCAATGTAGTGACCAGCGTACATGCCCCCTTTCAATGTAGTGACCAGCGTACATGCCCTCTTTCAATGCAGTGACCAGCGTACATGACCCCTTTCAATGCAGTGACCAGCATACATGCCCCCTTTCAATGCAGTGACCAGCATACATGCCCCCTTTCAATGTAGTGACCAGCGTACATGCCCTCTTTCAATGCAGTGACCAGCGTACATGCCCTCTTCAATGCAGTGACCAGCATGCGTGCGTGCCCCCTTTCAATGCAGTGATCAGCATACATGCCCCCTTTAAATGCAGTGACCAGCGTACATGCCCCCTTCAATGCAGTGACCAGTGTACATTCCCCCCTTTCAATGTAGTCAGCAGCGTACATGCCCCCTTTCAATGTAGTGACCAGCATACATGCCCCCTTTTAATGCAGTGACCAGCGTGCGTGCGTGCCCCCTTCAATGCTGTGACCAGCGTACATGGCCCCTTTCAATGTAGTGACCAGCGTACATGGCCCCTTTCAATGTAGTGACCAGCGTACATGCCCCCTTTCAATGTAGTGACCAACATACATGCCCCCTTTCAATGCAGAGACCAGCGTGCATGTGTGCCCCCTTCAATGCAGTGTGCCCCCCCCCCCCAGACCAGTGCACTTACCTGGAGCCCTGGAGCAGCCGCGGCGGCACCTTCTCCTCCGTGTCCCGGCGGCCGGCTTCTCTTCAATCCCCCGGCGACGCGTCTCCTCGAGTCCTCCCGCTCCCGCCTCCTCCTCGGCCAATGGCATGGGGTTTGCCTTTCGGCCAATCAGGAAGCGCGTATCGGACGCGCTCCCTGATTGGCCAGGAGGAAGATCGGTGTGACAATAGCGAATTTTCATTCGCTATTGTCACACAATGGGTGGGCTCGGGACGCACTGCTCTGTGCCCTGGGTCCACCCTTTGCATCTCCCTATTAGAGCCTCTGGCTCTAATCAGGTGGTGCCAAAAAAGAAAGCCCCATTGAACTCCATGCGTCTGGCGCCCCTGCATGCAGATTAGAGGGCCAGACGCATGGATAGGGGGGGGGGGGGGCGGCGCCCCTGCGCCCCCAACGCACCGGCCGCCACTGGTGGACTTACTACAGGTGTGGTTGGAGATGGAGGGCATACTACAAGTGTGGTTGGAGATGGTGCACATACAACAGGTGTAAAGGAATTGTCAAAAACTGTGTATGTGTGTGTTTTTATTACTTTTTGACACTTTTTTTGGTGAATGAGTAGGGGTACCCCCTACTCATTGTTCCAAATTCCAATAAGCCCTCTGCCCGCAAGGTGCTTTGGGGTGGGGGGCATAGCACACCCCCGGGGAGCCCACCTCATTTTTTTCACATTTTTCTATTGCCGGAAATGTTTTTTTTTTTTCTTTTCAAGAAAGCTTGCAGCCATGAAAATCAAATTAAATAAATTTGTTATTTGTTTTTCTTTATATATGTTTTTTTTGCTGCAGCAGGTTCTATACACGGTACAGATGCGCCACTTTACGGGCACAATATTTAAAGGACTTTTCCAATTTTATTGTTTTTTTTTAACAGAAAAACTTTATTAAACAAACAAAAAGAAAAACAACAAGTAACATGGCACAGAGCACCCTACGCAGAGGGTATCACGTTACAGGGGGAAATAGGAAAGGATATAGATACATAACACATAAGCAGTAAGTAACCAAATGTGTATGCAAACAAAACTCACACTCTAATTCCAGCAACAGATAGGCATCTTTAGCATAATTAATATCACTGCTCCTTTACAAACAATATTTAAAAAAAAAAATGTTTGCATTGATACATGTCCCCCAGGGCAGTAACCATGCCCCCCCCCCCCCCATACTCTTTTTATGGCCGATAACTTGCATATAAGCCTTCAAAATGGGGACTTTTGATTTTTCGAGTTCGGGTCCCATAGACTGTAATAGGGTTCTGGGTTTGGGTCTGAACTTTTTTACATGTTTGGGAGTTCTGG